>NW_025048339.1:0-10608 GCF_018831695.1 Puntigrus tetrazona | reverse complement strand
ATTTGTATATTTTTATTTAAGAATTTGTATCTCTTTTTATTTAATATATTTATTAGTCTATGTTGGAAATTACGGAAGGTGGAAAATTATGGAAGGTACGTATATTGCATGACATTACATCATTCATGTTTACTGGCACAGGCAATGAAGTGATAGCAATGTTACTTCCTTTGTGGTTTCTTTTTAAATGGTAAAATCCTTTGAATATATTTAAGGAACAAAATCTACACAGAATGATCTGGATTCTAGAGGCCTCATTTATAAAATGTGCACATGCACAGATTTGATCTTAGAGTGTGCATTTATCGTATTTGATGTGGAAAGTATCTTGCCAGAGTGCTGCAGGTTTTTAGAAATGTAAGCTTTTCTTGCAGCTGGCTGTTTTAAATTTACATTTTAAAATTATTATCACAAGTATAAAGTCTTTTTAAAAACTGAGTTTTTTCCCCCCAAACAAAGTAAAGATCTCCATGTAGGTGCAGTATTCAAATGCAGCTGGTTCTGAATAATCCGTAATCGTCAGTATTGATTGTTCAGTCTCATACCTTCAGTCCCAGGTCCAGCTCTGTTAATGATCTGTGTATCTCTGCCAGCAGCACATTCATTCGCTCACACTCCTGCAGACACACCAGGATGTAGGGGCTCCTCTCGGCCGTTTTAGACATGAGCTCTGCCAGATCATACTCTTCTGGTAACTTCTCCAGCATGTCATCCAGAACACTCTTCACCTGACCAAGGGGAAAAAAAAGAACTGAGTATCAAAAGTGACTGTACATTCTAAATACTGCTTTCTAAAAGAATCAAAAGTTTTTTTGCTGCCATATAGGATAAATATTTAATTCACTTGTCGAAAATGGTTAGTTCACTAGGTTAGTAAAAGGGATGATCATTTATCATTAATTTACTCAGTCTCCATTTGTACCAAACCATTTGTAAGTTTTTTTCTTCTGCTATTCTGAACAATAATGATAATCAGACAGCTGCCAGTACTGACATCCATATTCTTCTTTGTCTATACTGTAGAAGTCAAGGGCTACAAAATTCTTCTAAATATTTTCTTTTGTGTTCAACAGCAGAAAGAAAGTCATACAGCTTTAGAGTTAGTAAATAAGGTGGATTTGTGGGTGAAATATCTCGCTTCCCTTTATAAATCCTTTAAATACCTTTATTGTACCTTAAAGGAGTTTACCAGGATACTGGACAGTGAATTAATATTGAGGTTGATTTCAGGCCAGTCAAGTTCATCCACACCAGACTCTATGATCCATGTCTTCATGGACCTTGCTTTGTGCAGTGGTGGAAAGTCATATTGGAAGAGGAAGTAACCAGCTCCAAACTATTCCCACAAAGTTGGGAGCATGGAATTGTCCAAAATGTCTTGTTATGCTAAGGCATTCAAAGTTCCTTTCACTGGAACTAAGGGGCCAAACCCAGCTCCTGAAAAACAACCCCACACCATAATCCCCCCCTCCACCAAACTTTACACTTGGCACAATGCAGACAGATAAGTACCGTTCTCCTGGCAACCCCCAAACCCAGACTCTTCCATCAGATTGCAGATGGAGAAGAGCGTCTCCACTGCTCTAGAGTCCAGTTGCGGCATGCTTAACACCACTGCATCTGACACTTTGCATTGCAATTGGTGACGTATGGCTTGGATGCAGCTGCTCGGCCATGAAAACCCATTCCATGAAGCTCTCTGCGCTCTGTTCTTGAGCTTATCTGAAGGCCACATGAAGCTTGGAGGTCTGTAGCGACTGACTCTGCAGAAAGTTGGTGACCTCTTTGCACTTTGCGCCTCAGCATCCGCTGACCCTGCTCTGTCAGTTTATGTGGCCTACCACTTCGTGGCTAAGTTGCTGTCCAAACACGTCCACTTCTTATAATACAGTTGACTGTGGAATATTTAGGAGAGAGGAAATTTCACAACTGGATTTGATGGACAGGTGGCATCCTATCACAGCTCCACGCTGGAATTCACTGAGCTTCTGAGAGCGACCCATTCTTTCACAAATGTTTGTAAAAACAGTCTTCATGCCTAGGTGCTTGATTTTATGCACCTGTGGACATGGAAGTGATTGGAACACCTGATTCCGATTATTTGGACGGGTGAGTGAATACTTTTGGCAATATAGTGTATATACACATAATACAGACAGACAGACACACACACACACACACACACACATATACATATACATATATATCTTAAAGATGCTTGAAAATTAATCAAAAGTGAAAATATACTTTAATATCACAAAAGATTTCTGATGCAATGCAAATAAAAACTATTCCTATAGGATGCATAGCTGTTTTCAACATTGATGATGATGTTGACAGTAATAATAATGATGATTATTACCTTCTCCTCTGTGCACTGTGCTGCTCCTTCTCCTGTTGATGAGTCTCTGGGCTGGAGTTCCAGTAACGTTTTGAAGAGGGCTTCAGATGTGGCTGTCATAAACTCTATCTCTGCATTAGGGTGCATGCTGTAGAGAATAGGGCTTTCTGGGGGCAATCTCTCATCCACATAGCTGTGATACCCAGCGTAGTCCAGATCAGGAGGAGCTGGAAACCCAGGACACAGGAATAGCTCTCCTTCAAACTGCAGAGAGAGAGAGAACATGGAGTAACATGGAGATGCATACTGAAGAGGGTGGGGATGATGGTTAAAGTTGTCGTCTGGTAACAAAAAGACAGATTCAAACACAATCTGTCAAGTGACTCAACAGGATTTTAGGTTGCATATATGATAATTAGACTTTTTGTCCTGTTAAGCACTTTAATGTTTTACCACGCTAAACCCCTAAGTATTGCTCAGTAACGGATAAAGGTGTGTGTGGTAATCGATAGCAGGGCTGGTGCTGGACGCTGGGAGAGGATTGCAGCTCTGTGGAAAGGCTAAAGATAAACTCTGTGATTGATGGCTGCTCATCCTGGGCCTAATGAGACTCTGTGAGGAAATGCTGGAAAACTGCATAATCCCCTCACACAAACACCACTCCAGAAAAGACGCACAGAAGATAAAATAAGACGTGAGCATTACAAATATGATGTCACATACCCTTGTCAGCAGTGTCTTCTGTATGTGGAAACTAAAAACATTTTGTTTTGTTATCTATGCTTATAAACTATATCACGCAATGTAGATCCTCACCACTAGAGAGCCCCATAGAGCTGCAGTATTTACATGCAGAACAAACCTGATCTGTTTGTGTGAGGTGCACAGACAAACTTTAGTCTAATTTCAACATGCTGTCTCGAATAAAGCTCTTAAATGTAGATCTCTTTACAAATTTACATTAACTCTAAAAGTGTGCAGAGTTTTCCAGATTTGAAAACGTATTTCTGGCTTTATCTGGCTTTAATTGCTACTTTATGCATCACAGTGAGACTTATTAGTGTCAACGTGAAATTCTGCCTTATCTATTTTGTAAATGCATGTAATTTATGTCAATGTGAATGATTCATCCATATGTTTGAATTTTTTAACCTTTTTGACCATGTATTGTTCAAGGCACAGAAAGGTAGGAAGGACATTGTTAAAATAGTCCATGTGACATCATTGATTCAACCTTAATTTTATGCAGCTACAAGAATACTTTTCTTTTGTAAAGAAAACCGAAACGACTCGGTCTCCACCGCCATTCGCTGCTTGGGCCTTGGACATGATACTTGTGTTGCTGTCTATACAAAGTAAGAAATCTCTCAGATTTCATCAAAAATATCTTCATTCATGTCCCGAAGATGAACGTATGAGTTTGGAACGACATGAGGGTAAGTATTTAATGACAGTATTTTTTGGTAAAATATCCCATTAAATTCTGTCCCTGCAAGCTTACATTAATACCAAAATTTCAAAACTACATCAACAATATAAAAGAAATACAAAAGACCTATTTATATCCTTTGTGCAATTATTAAAACTGGCCATGTCTATTTAGTTAAATAATTAAAACCAATTAATTTCTAAAGTTTCTAAAGGTTAACGATTTTTACTTTTTTAATAAAAACAAAAGTTATTGTGGGATAAAAAAATATCTTGATTATGTCTTTTTAGCAAGTTTGCAGAGACCCTCTGGTTGAGAACTACTGGTGTGCATCTCTCAGTTTGTTGAGCAGATGGTCGCACAAATTGTACTTAAACCTTTGTACTTCTGAAAGTTCGACCCTAAAATGTACATATACCTGTACATAAATCAGATTATTAAACAGTGCTTCGATCAACTATGTTTGGAGCGGCGTTGTAGTATATAACAGTGCTCTGAATGTCTTTACCATCATGGGATTGATGAACTCCTGTAGGTACGTACGGCACAGCTTCCTGTCCCACTCGTCAGTGATGTGACCTCCGTATATGATCTCTCCGAACAGATAACACAGATCCTCCCACGGTACCTGAGCCACACATATTAACACACCAAAATGTCAAACCTCCAGCACAAACTGATCCCTCAGCGCCCTGCGTTTAATACCCACAGCATTATTTTCAGCCAGGTTGGCAAGTTCTGACAGAGGAAAAAAAAAATACATGGTGAAAACTGCTAAAAGGGCTAGATGTCGGATGCAGGGCTTTTCTCACGAACACGAGTTGAGGAACTGGTGATGGGAGAGCATCCTTTATTATTTCAAATGGCTCTGCACCAGACAAAACAAAATTCAGTTCATGTATAATTCAAGCAAAGATCAAGCTCTTCCTGAACTCCCGCTGTGCTTGGCTTAAGTCTGGCCTGAGAATAGAGCGAATGATGTGTAATTGTAAAGGAGAGAAGAACAAGGGAGCGTGTGTCTTATAACCGATGACAGACGCTAGAGGTTCACCATCATTTGTACCTGTATTGTTTCGCAAATTGCTTCTTTCATCAGCTCTAATTGCAGTGATCACTTATAAAGCGTTGTAAGGTGTCACGCACAACGCGTGTAATTACATTTAGCATGACGCTTCATTTGCCGCCTAATGAATCCTCAGTGTACGCACATACAGGTTACTGTTTGGTTAACATAATGAAGGACATTCGTTTTTTGAGGGGAGGGGTGAAATCCAGAGCTGCCATAATTGGTTGTGAGTGAAGTGATGCTGCGAGAGGAAAAACAGGGTTTTCGTGGATACAATGAGATCGTGTTTGCTAGAATTGTGGGAAAAGACAGGACAGTAAGTAATAAAAATAAAAATAAAAATATGCTCTGAGCATATAAAAACAAGCAGAATTTGAGTTTTAAAAATGTGTGTATTATCTGAATTATTTGAATTAAGTCTTGTAAAAATACAGTAAAACAGAAATATTTTCAAGTATTATCATTATCATTATTCTATTCCAGTACATTTTAAAATATAATTCATTCCTGTGATGACAAAGGAATTTTCAGCAGCCAATACTCTAGTCTTTAGTGTCACATGATCCTTCAGAAATTATTCCAATTTCTTTATTTATTAATTGAATATGAATTGGTGATACATTTATTATTACCAGTGTTCAAAAAATATAATGTAAACTTCAGCATTAATTTGCTGGGTTTCCACCCATAGTAGCGACTTTAAAATTGGAACATTGCATAAAATATTTGCAGATAAGCAATGTTTCCAACCGACAAGAGAACAAAGTCGTTACTTATAATCTGGTGATAAACAGCTCTAAGAAAAGAAAGAGAAGCATTTAATCATTTTCATTCATAATAAATTGCTTATTTGGCAAATGCGCCATCTCTCGATATTTCAAATTAACCATTTTTACCCAAATCAAATAAAAGTATAAAAACTAGGTAATTTTTTTTCCCCAAATTTTCCATTTCATCACTTATCATGCATAAAAACAAGAGGATGGAAACCGCTACTGTCACTATTGATAAAAGTACTAACTTATCAAAAAATATAATTTACTGATATTATGATGGAATCGTTGTATTTTTTCAGGTTAAGAAATGCTGGTGTCTTACTTTAGTATTGGCCTCCAGGTAGTTGTACAGGACACTGGCAGAGATGGTCAGATCTCCATTGCTAAATGGGTATCTGTGGTTCCATCCCTGAGGCCCAAACTTCCTCCTCTCAGTCACACAGGTGTGGAAGTAACACAGTGTGAACACAAGTCCTTTGAACTCCTGCTCTCGAAAACACATTTCCAGAGTGTCCTGCAGAATGGATATTAAGAGTCAAAAGTGTGGACACCTCATTCTTTCGTCAGATCATTCTACTCATTTTATATGATTACTAGTTTCCACTTTATATATTAATAGTAAGCAGAATGTCTGACTGTGTGAAGACCTGGGTGAAGTTGTCCAGAGCTGCATGAAGGCTGGAGTTCATGCCGGTGGGTGGTTCAGTGGTGAGTTTGAGGGCATTCTCCAGGATGGAGCGAGGAATGATGTGCTCATGGGAGCTGGAGGACGGTTCTCCACTCAGAAACACTCTGTAGTTTGAGTGAGCATCGCTGCCCGTGTTGTCCAACAGCTCCTCAAGACGACCCAACCACCGCTCCAGCAGGTGAACATTCTGAAACAAATCAAATTTACAAGAACATACACATGTGACCCGGAAGCACAAAACCAGTCATAAGGGTGAACTTCTTTAAAACTGAGATTCATACAGCATCTGAAAGCTGAAAATGTAAGCTTTCCATTGATGATGTATGGTAAGTTAGGATAGGACAGTATTTAGCTGAGATACAGCCATTTGAAAATCTGAAATCTGAGGGTGCAAAAAAATCCAAATATTGAGAAAATAAATTCAGCCAAATAAAGTTCTTAGCAATGCATATTATCATTCAAAAAATATGTTTCAATATATTTATGGTAGGGAATTGACAAAATATCTTAATGGAACAGCATTACTAAATATCTTACTTAATAATACTTAATATCCTTTAGATTTTTTTTGGCATAAAAGAAAAATGTATACTTTTGACCCATACAATGTATTGTTAAGTGGTCAAACATTTTTAAATAATGACTACTTTCCAGAGTATTAATTGACATTTATTTAGTTTGTAGTTTTCTAATGTTTTTTATGATTTGGACACTTTACTGTAGGTTGATTTGGTAAGAAATTAACCAAAAATGTTTTACCTGCAGTATGACCCAATGTCCGTTTTTGGCTGCCGTCCTCAATGCTCTCTCCGCCACAATCTCTTGTCCTTGACCCAAGGATACATTATGGAGGTTCCCCTGGTCTGCGGTAAATCCAAGCTTCAGCCCTAGTTAATAGATATGATAAGTTTAATATTCTGATTATGTTACAAGTTAGACTAAGTGTAAAGACATTCTGTGTTTACCAAGAGTTTCTACATCCTTGACGGGGTTGACTCCTGGTGAAAGGATGAAGAACACCGGTGTAGAGGGATTGCTCTCCTCAAAACACTTTTCAAACGCCATTCGACTGACATCCACATACTTGGAACCCAAAGTGTCCTCAATAAAATTTCTGGTGCAAAAAGACAACGTTTAAGGACCATAACATTGGTGTTGCAAACCCAGTCAACTGCAACTGATTTTAAAGGTTAAATTGGTTGTTCTCTGATAGTTCTCTGAAGAATGCTCATTACCGGAGAGCGTAGGTCATCCTGTCAGGCCGAAAGGCTCTGAGAATGATGAGTCTCTGGAGGGGACTCTTATTCTTCCAGTCCTGAGGGAGACGTTCTCTTTCTGGACACTCTGACTCCACCAGCTTCCTCCAGCGTTTGGCAGAACCTTCCACATCCCTGTCCAGACCCCTGAATGCATCCAGCATGGACAAGCTCTGCAATAAAATGAGGTAAACACTATTATATTTAATAATAATATTTATAGCATATATCCTAAAAATATTTTCTGTAAAGATTCACATACTTTTTTACAAATATTCATAAATTTTACTCAAAACTTTAAGTATTATATATTTATTTTTTAAATCCATATGCTACTTTTAAATAAATAAATACTTTACATTTTAAGTAGATCTAGATTTTAAACAGTTTCCAATGACCCCAACAGAATTGCAAGGTCCTAGGGCCAGAAAAGTATAATTGTTTTTAGAGCTTTAAAAAAGATTTTGTAAAATAAAAGAATCAATTTAAATAAATTTTAAATATGTTGCATGTTCATACATATTATATAATACACATTTTATACATGCAACATATTTTAACAATATATTATTTAGATGGTATAAATTGTATAAATAAATAAATTAACTTGATTTAATTTACAATCTGCTTTCTTAAGACCGTCTAAAATTATTTATCGTAAACAATATATATATCTGTAGTTTATGGTTATAATAGCGCTTGGCAATGACTAATCACTATTAATCACTGCCCAGCATTACATTTAATTTTAATTTTATGTTAGTACATTTATCATACACTAGTTGTTAAAAAGGCAATATAATTTGTCAACTTAATACAAAATAAGCAAACAAGTATTTTCCATGTAATATTTTAATAATCTACAGCAAAAGCCAAATAAAAGGCATTTCAACTTAGAAGAGAACACATTGTCTGCATAATATCAGAGTATGAAGGTAGCTGCATTTATATTTTAGGAAAGGGGTGACATATATTTGGGGGTCTTTCACATTTTAAACACCCCTGAGCTAGATGGGTTGACTTATTTAGAGGTTGAAAAGGTGCTTCAGACTAATCGTTTTCTAAATGGCAATGCTAAAAGATGTCTGAACACATGAAAGAGAGTGATTTCCAGGCACAAACAGTTCTTACCCTAATGGCACCCCAGGCCTGTGAAGACAGGAAGCTGACGGGACTGCTCCGACAAACCTCTACAGGAAATCGCAGCAGAAGTTCCAGGTCCTGAGCCTCAATAAAGCCCCTCTTCAGAAGAATCTAAATAAAACACCAGAGGAGCAAAGTGATGAGGACATTGTACCTCAGGCCTGTTGAATACAGATGTCTCCATCCATCAGAGAAGGACAAGCGGGTCTCAGAACAGCTTTACTCTGTTTGATGTGGACGTGTGAAGGACAGGCAGTGGAGACAGACAGCAGCAGGGAAAACAGGTGCTGTCCTGACAGGTATTTGCATTCTGCCACTGCGGCCCACCCTCCTGTCAGAGCTGACCAGTTGAGGGAGAGGGGTGCCCGGGCTGTGAGAGTTAATCAATAAGAACGGACCCGACTTCACTGACAGGGCTTAATGGAACTTAATGTAAGGGCAGAAAAGTGGAATGATTGATGTGAATGACAAAGTGCAAGAGGAGGAAGGGAGGAGGTGGTGGTGGGTGGATGGGAAGTTTCTATTCTGCCGGCGTCCCGTCCCACTCACCTGGAGGGCGGTGTGGGTGAGGAAGGTGAGTCGGTCCCTCTGGAAGAGCCCCTGGCAGGTGTACTGAAGGGCCGAGTGGGTGATGGCCTCAGTGAGAGATAAAACACGCACAGACACGTCTTCGTCACCAGGAGCTCTCGCAATGGCTTTGAGGAACACTTTGTTGAAGGCCTGAAATGTAAAAGAAAGTTCAGTTGAGCTGAAATAATTGCATATTTCGATAACAAAGTAAACATGTGGCTTAGGATGGAATAGTAGAACATGCACAGTGTTTTGTACAGTATACTGTATAATAGATTTATCTATGAAAAGCCTGTTTTTCCCCATCTATATCTATATTGAAGTAACAAATCTAAAAACACTTCTGAAACTCTGAAGCACCTGTTAAGCAAAGATACAGCATTTCTGTCACTGAGATGAAGAGGAATGCAAATGTTTTGTGCCCAAATGTATACTAGAATTCCTAACAATGGTGATATACTATTTTTATATTACTAGGATTATGATGTTTTTTTGTTTTACCACGAAAGTACACTTGTTCATGTACACTCAAGCACAATTTGATTTTATGGTTTTAAAGTAAGTTAAGTGTGTTTTATTTAGACCGCAAAATAGTTGACAATGACTGAATTTATTCATGACTATGACTGCTATATTGTTAAAGCAACAATAGTACTTTTAAACAAGTCAAACGTTAGAAGTTAGAAGTCAGTAATTTTTGTTTTTAACAAGGATGCATTAGATTAAGCAAAAGTTTCATTGAATACTATGAAATGGTTACAAAACAACTTAATCATATAATAATAATTTCTTGAGTACCAAATCAGAAAATATTTTGATTTCTGAAGAATCAGTTGATACTATAGACTGGCTGTTAAAATTTCAGCTTTGTCACTAAAATAAATAACATTTTAACGTCAAGTTAAACCAAGTCACCATTATTTATATAGTTCCTTTTTGCAATGCCAATTGTGCCAAAGCAGATTTACAGTATTAAAATGTCCATACTCTGCTCCGATTGTTCGGATTGTTCGGATTGTTCGAATTATTCCAATGTGTTACACCGTGAAGGCTAACGTTTCGAATGCTATCGACTCGTTTAGGCTATATAGAGCCGATTCTTTATTTTGGGAGACAATAATGGTATTTATTGTGCCTTTTTGGATTTACAACTTTGCGTTTACATTTACATACAGCTACATTATACACTGCATGAAAGGCAATATTAGGAGCACTTTAAATGCGTGTTGAAATTTGCCATCTGGCCAATCAAACCCAGTTTAAATCTAGGCTGCAGCAGAGTCAGATTGTGCAGAGGACTCTTCCGGTTCCGTTGGTCTTATATTTTAAAATGTATATA
>NW_025048338.1:0-798 GCF_018831695.1 Puntigrus tetrazona | reverse complement strand
ATTATTTATTTATTTATTTTTTTTAGAAAACAGTACTTTACATTGTGATAATTATTTACTGGGGGTTTTTTTTCAATCAAAGACAGATCTTACCACTGCCAAATTTTTGAATTGTAATGTATATACTGTGTAGTAATATTTAGGGCAACAACTACACATTTTCACTTTTTTCAGTATAGTGTATTACCTTGAGGGAGTACTGGTACATTGGGTTAATGTTGTGGAGCTCTTTAATGGTGAAGTAGAGTAGGGCAGCTCTCTCAGCCGCTGGCCGGTAAAGATCCCGTGCCTCATTGGTCTTTATCTCATTCTCTTGAGCTGCAACAGCCTTTTAACAGTTTTTTAAAACATCGGTTGTGTTCATCTTACGCAAACAATCCAAAAGAGAGACTAGAGCAAGCAACAACAATATGAGGTGCAGTACCTTGTTATGGATGTGTCTGGCTGCATTCTTAGTATATTCTAGCTGTTCCACTAAGGCTGTATCTCGCAGGAAGTTTCCCTCTGCTGCTGACAGTTTGCTAAGTAGCTCATCCTCTAGTCTCTTCAGCTCAATCTGACACAAGTTCTGCTCGGTGCTTAATTCCAACTGAAACAATCAAAAACGTTAGGACAGCTGTCATATTAAATTACGTTTCAGAGATTTAATTAAGCATTAAATAACAGAGGTATTAGTGCTGTTAAACAATTAATTAAAGTTTTGTTTGCATAACATAAGTGTGTGTTCTGTATATACAGTATGTAAATATAAATACAACCACATGCATGTACATATACTGTGAATATATATATATATAT
>NW_025048337.1:0-2041 GCF_018831695.1 Puntigrus tetrazona | reverse complement strand
CAAAAACTTTTTTGACAGCCCAAATAAATAAAAACAGTGCAATAAATTACATTAAAAAGGGGGACATTTACAATTATTGCATTGAATTTTATTTTATTTATTTCCTTTTTTCAGATTTTTTTTTTTTTTATAAAAAGTTAAGATTCAAGTTTGAAAATCTCCTATTTATAAAACATGGAAAAAATGTACTTCCTTGCACATTTACCATTACCAAAAACGTTCACACTATGCTGCCTTTTAAGTACTTTTATTGCCTTTGGGAAATGCAAATCTAATTTATTTAGCTCTTTATTTAATGTACGATAGTTACGATCAACATCTGTAACTGACCTTCATCGTCTCCAGCTCAGGCCTTTCACGCATGACCACCTGCCCCAGTAGCTGTTCCTCCAGCCCAGCCCGGGTCACTGTGAAGTTTATAAGTGTGGTCTGGGCCTGCAGCTCCGGGGGGAAGTGAGGGTTGGCTTGCTTAGTGTGTAGAAGGAGACGGAAACCGCTTTTATACTCGCACTCCTTATCACCTAGTCTGATGTACCTGTAGAAACACCACACTATGTTACAAATTCAGAATGTGACTGCGCTAAATGACACTAAACAGCACTCTGTGAAAAAAAAAAGCTGAGAAAAAAGAGCCGAAAAAAGCATTTCCACCCGTACTAGACACCAACACGTCTAATTGAAGCAAACAGAAAAGCATGACAAATGCTCCCAATAGCCACCACAGGCAAAAGCGTTAAATAAAACTGGAAGATGATATTCCCAGCAGCCAATATTTATCCCAATCTGCATTTCAATTAAATCAGGCCTGGCTGGCCAAAGTGGCGGCTTTTAATTTTTCCCTAATTACCCTGTGCCTGTTAGCCAGCGGCAACAACTCTCATGCCAAAGGTTCCGCCAAGGCCCGCGTCCGCTTCGCCGCTATTTCTTCAAAAGATGGAATTAATGTACTATTGATAGAACCATTACTTCACCAAATTAAAGTCCCAGCTGATGGATTGGCTCATGCTCCTCCGTCAGACATGAAAGGAATAATTAGTATTCATTACTTCACACTCTGCAACATTCCAATTATTAATGAACTTCAGCCGAGAAGCCGCACCAGATCCATCATGGCTGCCGTGGCCGGATTAATCACAGGAATGGACCGGTGCGTGGGTCAGGCGCTGGAATAAACTTGTAATCAAATTAAACATCGAGCCACATTTATGGGTCAGAAGAGGGGGACTGTTGGTGTCCCCGTGGTACAATGCTACAAGGACAAAAGACTAGAAAGAGATAAATAAGAGCCGAGAAATTAATAACTCGGCTCGCTAAAAAAACTGATGAAGTGTTGCATCTATTCACACATCATAGAAATACCAGATAAACACTGATTGCTTTAATTATTCTGTTGATGAATCTAAATATGAGGTTAACAATATCTTCTACTATTCATGTGCACTTCATCATGTAACCCAAATGCACAGACATTCATTGAGAAATCTAAAAAAAATGTACTCGTTTATTTTACTCATTCAGTAAAATTGAAAAATTGCTTATTTATAAATATTTTAGACTACGATCTCTCTAGTGATAAACTGGTTTAGCTCAAATTTGTACAGATTCATAGAAAACAGAGGGTAAATAAAATATTCTGGTAACACTTTAAGTTGTTTTTGTTAACGTTGCATATACTTATTAATATAATAACAATACATTATGCATAATTAAACGCAAGCGTAAACCAAACCCTAATCTCAACCCTAGCCATACAGTAAGTACACGTAGTTGATTAATATAGCTTAGTACTTACTCAAAATAAAGTGTAGCCAATATTTCTAATATTTAATATTTTTGTTTTTTATGTATTTGTAGTACAAAACAAGCCAAAACCAAATAATGAAATTATATAGACATAATTAAGTTTTCTTTTTGCACTTTCAGAATTAGAAAAAAAACTGTGCCTATTTTATTTAGCTTAGTCTATACAGAAAAACATTTGTTTTCATTTTTAAATAATTGAGATTAAATAATTTAACTGTTTATAAATAATAATAGAATT
>NW_025048336.1:0-2087 GCF_018831695.1 Puntigrus tetrazona | reverse complement strand
TTATAATCATAATTATAATCATTTTTAATTACATTTATATGTTTGGGGGATGTATATATTTTTGTCTCAGGGTTAAAACACAACACTGGCTGCCCAAAACTGATCCGTATTCAGCACACACAAAGAAAAAGAGCAAACAAATGCACATTTATCAGCTTCTGTGAGTGCAGAATCAATACCGCTGCCTTCACCTCTATTCAAATCACACAACCCTAATTCATCTTCCATTCTAGTTTTCATACTGCACAGAGCAAAGAATGGAGCTAAAACATGCTAAAATCTGCTGCCGTACAACATTTTTTGGAGTAATTTTTACCGCAATGCACTCAATGAGAGAATCGGTGCCTTCATCAGTGCCATTAAACTTGCCTTCCTTTCTTTAAGGTCTGCCTTCCTAGCAATGGTTCCAGAAGAGGGTCCACTGTCTCGTTCACGTTTTCGATCAGGACCACCTCACCAGCAGCCAAAGCCTGCTCAATAACATCCAGGAACCTGTATAATAGCATTAACAGTCCAGGACAAGACGAGTCAGCCTCATATTATTTCACACAAAAAATCTTGTCCAAACTACAATCACTTTACCCTTTCTGGCCATACTGCAGCACCCTCAGGTTGGGCCCGTACAGATTTCGGATCCACGTGCTGGCCTGCTGCTGAGGATCCACCATCAGAGGCCAGCGCTGGCTCTCCGTCAGGATGGCTGCATTTTCAACGGACAGCCGATCAGCTGGCAGGCCCTGGTTCTGCCAGCCTGCCACGGTGGCCTGGTCAGTCAGCGTAAGTACAGGGTCCAGACCGTCTGTCAGCGGGATAGGGGTCTGGATCGCGAGGTGTGAGGAGAGGAAGACAGACAGTGATGCTATTCAATTCAACGCTCCACTGGAGTGCAGACACAGTAGTACAGTAACAGAAGACAGCTCAGGAAGAAACAATGATCCAAAACACTCTTAACCTTGACAAGCAAAGCAAGAAGCCGTAACGTGAAATTTGACTAAAATATATTATATATATATATATATTCATGTGGTTAAGAATAACAAAACGTGCAAAACACTAAGGAGGAAAACGTGCACAAGCTAAGGAGGAATCATACTCTGAGTTCTCGGAGGAAAGGAAAGAGGATGTCGTGAAAGAGTTGGTGACGGTACGGCTGCGTGAAGCATCCGGCGTAAGAGACGAAAGCAGCAGCCACAAGCACGTCCCCGCACACGGTCTTCAGCTGAGACTCCAGCTCCAGCTGACCCTGCGACCAACGGACATTTTCTGCCTACAGTGAGAGAACGACTTGGTCAGTCTCACTTTAACATGCCCACACTTAAGCTTTACTAAACTTCAGCAGCATTCACAGATATCATATATCTTAAGTCGCTGAGGTTTGATGTTTTTACATACTAATTTAATGTGCTTAAATTTAAATTGTTAGATGAGAAGCCACACTTACAATCAGATGATTTACTATTAATTTTATTTTTTATTTACATATTTTATATCAATTATATTAGTGCAGTCAAATGATTTATGCAGATTAATCACATCCAAAAGTTTGAGTTTACATAATATGTGTGTATACGGTGTATATTCATTATGTATATAAAAATAAACATACATACAATATATATTTTGAAAATAGTTCCATTTAGCATAGTGCAATATGTATATATTGTATATATTTATATTCACATAATTGATAATTATATCTAGATATTTTTAATGTATAAAATGTACATTTTTCCAAAATATTTACTTGTTTATATATATACATTTGTGTGTATTTATATATATACATAATACACACATATTATGTAAACAAAACTTTGGATTTTTGGATGCAATTGATCGCGATTAATAATTTGAGAGCACTAAACTATATATTATGTTCTTTATATTTTATATATGTGTATTTTTTGTATTTTGTTTTAATACTGTATTAGAATAATTTTATTTCAATATAAAAAATGCACATTTTGACAAAAAAATCCTGATGTATGAATACTTACCTTTTTCTTTGCGTTACATTATTAAAATGTCTTAGTGGTGAATATCATCACCAGACAGTATTATTTTTATTTAGTATGGATAAAATAAAT
>NW_025048335.1:0-4071 GCF_018831695.1 Puntigrus tetrazona | reverse complement strand
ATATCTGATAGCTCCTATCAGAGTTTCTGCAAATATATCAGGCAACACAGCTGAGTAAAAAAGAAAAAAAGCTTCTTAAAAATTAATTTGAAAAATTAATTGAAATTAAAACTTTGCCATTAAAAAAAATTAATTATTTTCACGCTACTTTAAGCTGTAATAATATTTTACAATATTTGTGTTTTTACTGTATTTGTGGTTAAATAAATGCAGCCATTTAAATGGTAGTTTATATGCAAATACGACCCAGTAATGTTCAGTCAAAGAAACACTTAAAAGTTGTTACAACCTCGAATCTAGCCTTCAGACCCAGATATAAACCTCACTCTCACCCATCCACCATGTCTCTCCTCCCAATTGATCATAAACACAGACAGAACATGAGCGATAATGTATACAGTCACAATTCACCTAAACTGGCTTTGAAAGTTTAGTTACATTTTCACTCAGCATCAATTTAGCACTCATTTAAGACTTCAATAATATCGCAGAGATGCTCCTGCAACGATAAATCTTGTCTGACATTGCCTTTGCAGGGGCTGAGCTTCTAGAACATGTCGCATAATAAATTCTCAGACAGTTAAAAATCACTATAATTTTAGCCTAATGCATTATGGATTGCTTGGAATATCACTCAGTCCTGGGTGAAACGTTTTTAATTTCCAACAGCTGTTAAGGCTTTGAGGTAAGTTAATGATTACATATAGACGGGCTGATTTATTAGTCTAAACACTATTGCTTCCAGGTCAATGGCATAAAGACAAATCATTTGTCTTGATATGTTTAAAAGCCAAGCTGTCCCATTGTAGCCCTATTCATTTCTCTGAATAAGAAAGTCGAACGTTTTAAATAAAAGCGCTAAAAGAAACATTACGCCATTATTATTTTTTGCATTAACGGCGGTAAAGATTTTAGATGATCTCACCGGGATACGTATGATCAATGTCACAGGGAAAACTATTTAAAGTTGTTGTTTTTTTTTTTAATGCCGAGCATGCACACACGAATCCAGCTCATCCCTCATAAACCAATTACCCCGATCGGCTCAATCGGGAAAACAGATAGCAGATGAATATATGCCCTTCTTGTTTCTCTGTCCCGAACTGGCTTGCAGCCATCTAGCCCCTTGCCCAGATCAATGGTGCATTTGCCGCGGTGCACCCCTTCCTTCCGAGCGCTCAATTTGAGCGTCTGGCCAAACATTTAAGCCATGGCCACCTCCCCTTCGAATCAAGCCAAACTCATGTTGAGATTAGGTCTGTTAGTGCGCTTCCCTAAACCCAGACCCTCTCCTCTCACAGCCGCCCAGTACCTGCAGGCCTCCCACCAACCGATTGGCCAGCTCAATGGTCTGGCTGGTGCGTGTCACTTCCTCCTGGCAGCGCAGTTTCTCAGCCGCCGCCCTCTCAAACTGAGCTGTTAGGCTTTGCAGGTGCCTGTCCAGATCCTGTCAGCACAAAGCCATTACTGAGATGGTACTACTTTATATCTTAATATGGAATATTAATGGACGGTTAAGGTGGTTAAGGTTTGTCGTGCTGTGGAAAAATGTTTCTCTTACTTCCAGTTTCTTTCTGACGCTGAGTAGTTTTGCTGTAGCAGTTTCCAGTTCAGTATTGGCTTGTGCCAGAGCCAAACGCTTCGGTGCGACCTCACAATAAACCTAAAAAACGCAACAAACATTCTCTTTATTTACACATAAACAAATAGTTTGATTCTTGAAATAAAGCTACAAATCTTAAAGTTGCAGCTTAATATTCACTTTTTCTTTAATTGATGTTAATAAAACAAATGTCAAATAAATTAAATTTGAATCCCGTTTAATTTCCAAATATAATCACATCAAATTGATTGATTTAATTAATTAAATCATTGAAATAAACAATTGTTTGTCATTTTAAAGCTGAAAACCACTTTGACCTAAAGAAACTTTTATATTTTTTAGAATATTGGACATTGTTTTTTTTAAGTTAGGTGTAATTTTAGGTTTTTAAAGTTGTATTCATGTTATTTAAATAAATGTAAATAAAATGTTAATTTTACTTAAATGTGAAATATAAACAAAAATCTAAATACATTAAAAATAAATAAATAGAAATAAATGATTGTCTGATTTTTCTTAAACATGTAACTTGAAATAAATGTGAAAATGTCATTAAAATTTGTTGTTTGTAAATATATATATATATAATTAGTAAGTACCTCAAAATCCATTACATACACATACATTATATTATATATTATAGTGTATATCAAATCCTTTTTTTTATTTCATTGGTCACATTCTCCCTCACCTCATAGTAGCGCACAATGTTAATGGCCCATGCACAGAGGCCAGCGGCGGCGTAGGACTTGGTCTGGATGTGATCGGGATGGAACTCTGGGTTTCTCAGGTATTCCTGCTTCACCACACTCAGACTGGACTCAGGGATGTGCTCTTTATCATAAGTAAGCAGGGTCTGCAGAAACTCATCCACCTAAAGAACAGGAGTGGTATTATATCATATGTACATAAGTCTAGAATGTTTGCCTTTATGAAAAATGTACAAAACATCGTATAAAGATAAAGTACACTTCCATTCAAAAGTTTGGAGTTGGTAAGGTTTTTTTAATGGTCTTTTAAAACTCACCCAGGCTGCATTTATTTGACCAAAAATAATATGATGTGAACAGTGTTATACAACAATATATTGTGAAATACATTTACAATTTAAAACACCTTTTTTTTTAAATATATTTTAAGATTCCTGTGAGCACATTGAATTTTCTTCAATGTCACATGATTCTTCAGTTAACATTCTAATAGGTATCGTTATTAATACCAACGTTACCAAAAACCATTGTGCTGCCGAATATGTATGCAAAAACATAATTTTAGATTTACATATTTGTCATATTCAGTCACAATTCACCTAAACTGGCTTTGAAAGTTTAGTTACATTTTCACTCAGCATCAATTTAGCACTTTTTTAAGACTTCAATAATATCGCAGAGATGCTCCTGCAACGATAAATCTTGTCTGATAAATCTCGAGCTTCTAGAACATGTTGCATAATAAATGCTAAATCGCAAAATAACAACTGATTTTGTGTTCCAGAGTCATGTATTCAGTGTTTTTTTTTTACAAAACAATTATTTAGACAAAACTAATATTATTAACTTATTAATATAAATGATTAGCTACAGTATGATGCTTTGTTATGTACACACAAAGCGCTAGGTACATATTTTATTCATAGCAGCTACAGTAATACTGGACCTGGAATGAAGGCTGAAATGTTGCACTCAAGGCTACAGACGTAATAAAGCACAATTATGATGTTCTTGGGTCATCCCTACTTGGGATTTACCTCTGAATCTGCATCCTGATTCTTTATCCGTCCAATATATCACACAACAAACTTTCAAAAGCCATCTCCTCCCCTTCATGCTGACCTCGTAAATCAGCCTTTCCCTAATATTTCCGTGTCTATCTCGTGTGACATGTATTTATTATTCTCTTCCACACAAGTGCTTTCATAATGTAGTGTATTCGTGACATTTCACCGGGTCAAGGGCTGCTTGAGGATTGCGCTAGAATGAGGTGTGTTGTTGTCATAGCAATGCCTTTACCTTGCCCATGAAGACTCTGGCGGCCTTCCACCCGCGGTCTCTAGGAATTCTTCCACGTGGAGCCAGCAGCACCATCACAGCCGCGGTGACGTTAATCACAGCCTCGGGGGGATTCGGGAACGTCTTTAACTCTGTCAGGTTTACCTACAAGAAACAAAGGAGAACGAAAAAAGATCTTTCATGAACTGCTAATTGAGTAAGTGTTACCCTTTCAGCCATCATGTTCAGGTGACACAAATATTTCAATAGCCTGGGCTGTGATTTATGAGGCACGGGACAAAATATTTAACTATAGTATCACTCACTACTGCTAAAATCACCAGTTAATACCATGTATATATATACACACACACACACACACACACACACGCACACACACACATATATATATATATGTATATATAAAATATTTGCATGTATTTTCATGTATATATTATTTATATATATTATAAGTATTTA
>NW_025048334.1:0-829 GCF_018831695.1 Puntigrus tetrazona | reverse complement strand
TATATATACATGCAATTTGTAGGGGACTATGAAGTCCCTATGAATGGAGTGCTTGAATCATTTTGGGATGCAGTGGTTTAACTGAATCTTCAAATTTTCTGTTGTATTAAAAACATGACATGACATGTCATGACATGACTTGCCTAAAAATATCATGTGCATTCACATTAACAGATCACACTAACCTTACCCTGGAGAGAAAAAAAGTTTTAAAAAATATCCCTCACAAATCACATGCTTTTTTTTGACTGTTTGATTTGCATCTTGGCTGAATAAAAGGAACATGTTAGAACTGCAATTTTATATGAATTGTGCATATGACCTTGTTGAGAGTTTGAAGAGCAGCTGTAGCCGCTTCTAAAGCAGGTTCAGCTTTAGCCAGATCATGTTCACATTCTCTCAGTCTTCGTGACACCTCTGCTTGTATGGCAGCCACCTGAAGATGAATAAACACTCGTGTGTGATGGGGAAATATAATGAAGCAGCATGTTGAAGTTCAGTAAGACACATCTCAGATCTTCTAGCTGACTTTGGTTACTCTACCTTTTGCTCCTCTAGGTCAGCATCCTTCCTCTTCTGGCACAATCTTTCAGTCTGCAGACCAATCCTGGCCATGAGAGCCTCAGCTGCCTGGTTCTTCAGAGTCAGCTCCACTTCCTGTGAGTTCAGCTTGACTGTCAGATCCTCAACCTGATGTAAATATATAACGTTAACATTTAGTATGTGATAACCTCTTAAAATAATTCAAGTTTACTGAAAGAATAAAAAAAAATAAATAACAAGCTCCAAATAAGCATAATAGAATTTCTAATCAATATATATATATATA
>NW_025048333.1:0-8409 GCF_018831695.1 Puntigrus tetrazona | reverse complement strand
TTTTAATTAAGAATTTCTAAGTTTTATTTGCAATTTTGGTAACACTTTACAATAAGGTGTCATTTGCTAAAATTTGTTAACTTACATGAACAAACACAACAATACGTTTATTGCAGTATTTATTCATCTTTTTAAATAAAAAAACTACCTTGCAATTTTAATAACACACAAGCAAATGTTTTAAGATTAATTTAAGATTAAAGCTGTATTATTCATTCTTAGTTCATGTTAACTAATGTTGTTTTCACAAATTTCTTGGAGCACTTTCAACAAACACAAAATGTAATGATCAAATTTAATCTCACAAGTTCTCCAAGACCTCACAAACATCCTTTTACAACTTACTAAAAGTTGTAAAAGCAACTTTTTTTTTTAATCTAGATCCCATTACCAGCTAAAACTCTGCAACATTTGAATACTAAACCCTATATCACAAAAGCAAGCAATCACCAAACTATCAGACTCAAGGTTTACGAGTCCCTCAGCCTTCGGTGAGTGATCCTGGGCATATTAACTAGCAGTAACTACGTTCCTTCGCAATTCCGCGGCTCCAGCCTTGAGGAGTCTACACCGGCCGGTGACGAACTCTACGCACCTGAGAGGCTGTGGTCTTGAGTTTCTGAAGGCCACACTGAAGCCTGCCGTGTCTCAGATGCAGCTCCCTCTCTCTCTTTCCCAGCAGACTCTCGTAAAGCCTCAGCTGCTCCAGGAAGCTCTTGGGCGTGCTGTAGTTGTGCCTCCTCTCATTGCGGCAGTAACGCTCGCTAACCCGCTTGACGCTCTCGTGAGCGTGGGCCATGAAAAGACTGATGGATTCCCTAACGGCCGGCTGTAAAGACGAGAGTAAGAGAGGGTAAGAGAGGGACCTGTACGGATTAAATGCTCTTTAACATCCTCGGCTGTCACAGGCCCTGAAATATCATCTTCATAAATCCTGAATTCATCTCCAAGTTTGTATGCCTTTTGCTGGCTTCTGGACTTACTCAATCTGAAATTTAGGTGCATGGCGCAAGGGGGGAAGATTAAGCTGGTAGAGGGCTGGGAAAATAATGGCCGAGGTTGGTGACACCCTGTGTAAAGTAGGGCGAGTGTTTAGGTCACATGGCTTCTAACTTTCTGAGACCGCACGTTGTGTTTTGTTTATTGGTTATTTATGATGTACACTGCTGTCTGATGACTGACTCATTTATCAGACCGTTAAAGATCAATTCACGCAAAGGCAAATGCATTTTAAAAGATGCAAGAACACAGATCATAATTCACTGAAAAGCAATAAAACATGTACATGTGGCCGGTAAAAAAAGAAAAAAAAAAGAAAAAAAGAGACGGTTATAAATGAAGATCTGACATAATGGTATTTGATAAACAACGTATTGAGTTAAATGCATGTAAATAATCCATCAATCTCTTAAACTCAAAGGTCATGGTTACCTGTGTCAGAAAAAAAGGTAATATTTTTTTGTGTCGTTCTGCTTTTTACACTTATAAACACATTAAGATGAAAAATGTTGAATAAAGTGGGATTTGATCATTAATCTAATTCAAGAGCAAATGTATAAAATATATAGAAATATAGTCATTTGAAGTATAAAAATAGTTTCTTCCAACATTTAAAGGTTTTGGAGTACCAATTCAACAATGTGACGTGTTAGGAAATGCAAATGATCATATGTGCTTTTAGTGCATTCATTTATTTTGACACTATAACTGTTATATTCTCCTGATTTCACAGACAAGGCTTAAAACTTGTACCAGATTAAATGTAATGGTTTAGCTGTTTCAACTGAAAGAAACTGACTTTTCTTAAATTATACCAGTGCCTTTGTTTTGTCTTAAGATGCACACCAGTAATGTTTTTTTTCTTCTAAGGGCATTTATATAAAATGCTCAAATGTCCTAATTGATCAATAGCCTAATCCTGGCTCAGTCTAAGCTGTCTGTAAAAAACAGACCATTCTGTTCTGTGTGAACTGATTAACCCTTTTGGAACTTGTAGAAAAATCCATAGTGTATTACTCATTTATGAGTAAACGATCGGTATTTTAATACAAAAATAAACCTTGTCAAATGTTTACCAAAAGAAATGTCATTTTTATTTGTATATAGAAATGTAAATTCCTTTAAAGCTCATCAAGTTAAATATTTAATAGAAAACAACACTAGGGAAGAACTGCAGGCCAGCAGCGAAAACATATAGTCTATATATATATTCAGTTTCAGTTTTATTACTGAATTATTGTTTCTTAATGTTATTATTTTTCTTTTTTACCATGAAACTGCTTGGAACTGTTTTTTTAAAAAAATTTACTATGATTCCGAGTCAACTTTTTCTTTTGAGAAACAACTTTATACACGGTGCTCTTTCAATTGTAAAACTTTGCAGGATGTTTTCATTCACTTTGAGCTGTCGTTTTCAATCCATAATAGGGGCATTTCCTGTACGTTTTAATGCAGTTTGAGAAGTTTTGATGTTTGTTACGAGATGGACTTTTTGTTCTCATCCACTCAGATTGCTTAGTTAAGGCCTATAATTTAGTTTACTTTCATTAAAAAGCAACTGAATGCATTTTCTACAAACATTATGAGATTAATTGTGATTACATATTTTAATTGACTGACAGCCCCACATTCAGCACTCCAGCATTATAGTCCAACACTGAGTTAAACGCACAAAGACGAAACAAACCCACAGCTGGTCATGAGTCAACACACACACACACACACACACTTGCCCATACAAACTCTCAGCACACGCACACACAGTCTGGCTGAAACAGCTGTGGCTTCTCTGAGGGTCAGTCTGTGTGTATTAATCACTGTTGCTTTATTAGCATAAATGATCCTGCTTAGTGATCGTTCCACTGGTGCAGGGAAAACAACAACGACGAGAGCGAGAGAAACTGCGTCTGTCATTGAGCTCACTGTGCATGTGATCAGCCATTTGTCTTCACTTCAGAGTCGAGCTAATGATGAGGAATCTGGCGCACATGTAAATTCCAGGAGGGAAAACTCATTGAAAGAATTACGGTCTTTTAGCCTTTTAGCAATTTTGTGAAATGAAAAATGAAACCTTAAGCGATGAATTAAAACCACTCCCTGTAAACTATAAATCAATACGGCTTTAAATTACCAACAGATATATAAGAATTAAGCTCATAACAGGATATCCTGAAGCTTATTCTTCGATCCTGGCTGACTGAAGATCAGATTTACCTGAATACTTGGGATGTCCTGCAGGAACTTCAAGCTGACAGACTGAAGGGCCTCCGGGGGCCATTCCTGGAACCAGTCCAGAGTGGTGCAGTTCAACAGAGCCGGGAAACGCCGGGCACGTAGACGCAAGCTATTACCTACTGGAGACATGCAGAGCACGACCTACACACACATGCAGTACACACACAAACACACTGTAGACGCTCATCCAAACTAGACATGAATATACAATATATATAAAAATACTGTATGTCTGTAAAAAAAACAATAAGTGATGTGAGACCTTCAGCTGTTGTCGCACTCGATTCATAAAAAAGCTCCAGCAGTTGTCATTGTTGTCCAGCAGACCCAGTTCCCGCACCTCGCTCCTCACAGCTTTTCTAACACCGTCCACCTCCTCTTCACTCAACAGATCAGGGATATCACCTGCGGTCAGACCACCGATAAACACAGTGCTTTCACTTAAACCGGGGTCACGCGTATTTATGCATTTAGACAGTTTTATATTGAGCGAGTAACATTCAGATACTAGCCGATGTTAGATATCGGCTAAGCAACGATTCCAATTACATACAGCAGTATTTATGTAAATAATTACACAAAAACCGTAATGGATTATCAAAAAGGGCAAAAATGTAAAGCACGGACTTGGTTCTATGCTGTGGTTGCTGATTGGAACTTGAGATCATAAACTCAAAAAACGAAGACAGATGTAACTGAAGAAGTCTATCATGTTTACATTTTGATGTAATATGATGTAATATAAAGTAAAAATGAATCAAATGCATGGATTTCTATAGTGAGCATTTTTGAAAACATGTAAATGTAAATGAACAAAAAATTACAAAAAATTAAAATAAAAAGTACAAATATGAAAACATAACATAATTCGAAAATTCATAAAACTTTTCTAGTATACATATTACACTAAGAAATGACTGCAACTAACTGCAAAACATGGTTCAAGTCATTCATACATAACATTCATTACAGTAAATTAAAATTCTTCTGAATTAAAAATAATTAATTTATAACTGTATTCACATGCCTCTCATTCAAATAAAAATAATATCTAAATAAAAAAGTAAAGCGTGTGTTTACACATTCACATACGCTTACAAACATACTGTATACATAGATAGATAAATAGATATTACATAAAAAAGCTAAAGTTTTGTGTTATGAAAATTACTACACTACCAAATAAATGCTATTCATTCAAATTCTTTATGGCATGTAGGAATAAACTGTCTCTTGTGCATTTAAGCATTAGCAATTACACACGCATCAGATCAATTATGTTACATTTGTTAACTCTGATGCATTATTCTGGTTCAAGCACTAAGCGGGTCTCCGACCTCTGCGCTTGACATCAGTGACAGATGAGAGCCACCATCTGTGTTCTGAGGGTCTTGATCCAATGACACGCAGGCCTGTTCCAGTCACCCTTAATCTACTTCACCGGCTCCGCTCCATTTACATATGTTTCCCATTCATCAGACCAGCACACAATGAGCCCCCCTGTGGCGTGTATGAATGTGTGCGTGTGCGGGAGGGTCTGACCTGATGAGATCAGGGTGCTGATGATGACGAGGAAACGGTCCTCTGGGATCTGAGCGTCTGTGAGGAGCAGGATTGTGGGGATGTTTCTCACCCCTGTCTTCAAGTACAGCCCGGCTATATTCACCTGAAAATACACGAGAACACTTACAACGTGGAAAAGAGCAAAACCAGTCTAAAAACAGTATGGGCTGCGGCTTAGTGGTTAGAAGAGTTATGCTGCCCATCTGGGACATTTCGGTTTGAATCTAGTCCGCACACATACAATTTTCTTTTTATACCAACAAAAAAAAATCAACATGTTTCGAAACTGTACAAAAGCAGAAAAACTGATAAAACTGTAGAAATCTCAAAAAATACAAATAATTGGCCACTAAAGCTTAAGCTGTAAATTTGGTGGATTCTGATTGGCCATTAAATGTTTTAGAATTTTTGCGCACGAAAAAAAAGCTCTGAAAGTGATTCCAATGACTCAGAGTCACTATCATTATACTGTAAGTGTGGTGTAGTTGCTTCAGACTGACAGCTGAAGGTCTGGAATACAGTAGCATTCACTGGCCAATGCCGGCCATGAGGCTGTTTGACCAACATGTCATGTTTTCGGGGCATCATGGCATCTTTGGTTGACACGCACGTCTCCTAGAAATCTCATATAATTCCACCAATCCGATAAAGACATGATTACATATTCACAAAATAGCAATAAATTATTGATCAGTTATTGATTCTCCCTAATTATTCATCTAAAATAGCCTATGCTTACATACATTCAGAAAGTAATACACAAATTCATCCGCTCCGTGTCACCCTATAGCCCTATAGAGTATCACATGTGTTTAGATTAAGGCATAAAAGCTTACAGGATTCATAAAAATATTTCAATTTATGTCTTACAGGTTTGGCACAACAGTAAAAGCTTTCATTTTGGGTTAAATTATTCCTTTAACAAAAGTAAAGTTAATTCTGCATATTTACGTATACGAGCAGAAACAGGATGAGACCAAGATGAAGTGTCTCTTCATGATTATGTGTAGAGGGCATCAAACAGTGAGCGTCGAGTGTATAGAGATCAATGCAGCTCAGCCAACTGGCCTCAGATTTACCACACACTGATGAATGAAATGATAGCAGCGGCCTCATCAATAGGGCATTGAAATATTTGCCTTGGTTCTTTAATAGGATCTGGCAATTACTCCCCATTGCATCCGGGCAGGGCTAAATGAGATCGATGGAGCCGGACGGGATATTGATCAGGGAAAGTGTTGTCTAAAAGAAAGCTTGATCTCTGGTAATGAATCACCGCCATTTTAGATTTCTCTTCACCTCACAGCAGTGATGGGTATGATTTGGGCAGCTTATTTGGTGCAACGTCACAGTAGCATTGTGGTTTCTGCTGTATGCGGTTTTCGCATTTCCATCTAGTACGCCATTGATTGCATTGTGCTTCAACCGACACGGTTACCTTTAGGTCCTGTATGCTGTAGTCCTTGCTGAGGGTGGGCTGGAACACATCCATGTTGGAGAAGTGGGCGGCGAGGCGGGTCAGGCTTTGTTTGCCACTGCCCCCCACGCCTACGAGCAGGGCATGGCCTCTAGGACATGCCAGGATGCGGCTGATCCGACACCTGCAGAACACCAAGGAAGAAAAACACGTGTGTGTAAGTAGAGTTAAATCCGTATTCGCTAAAGCACATACTGCAGGCACGGCACTCACACGTGCTGCATGGCTTCCTGGAACAGCACCAGGTTCATGGCAGAGTGGAGCTCGTTGTAGCTGTCCAAAGCCTCCTTGAGGATACAGCTGAGCTGCTCCCATCCAGCTACGGGCTTGTAAGAAGGTTCTGAGGAGCCCATACTGCTGTGCAGGTATATAAGCGGCTCCTGCAACACTGCCTCTTCCTCTATTTCCTTCGGAGAAAAACAGAATAACTGCATGCTAAAAGACAATAGAATTAACTAGTGTATATATTTAAATGACACAATATAGAGCCTTGAGTTTTACTAATGAAAAGTGAAGCACAATTAGGATAGATAACAGTTACATGAGATCGCAAGCTTTATTGTGCGTATTTTGCTTTTCGTCTTTATATATATAATACATATTATATACATTTGTGCTCATGCATTTACATACCCCTTGCAGAAATAAGAGGTATCATAAAAATTGCATGTTATTTTTCATTAAGGATTTTCCTGAATAACATATTCCACAAGACAAAACAATAACCGACTTTTTAAAATTGAAAAATGTTAAATTCGATGTAATCTTTGGAATATTTCTAATCCATCTTATTTTTATACTTTAATATTACTGTAGTACATGTATTTACTTGTACTAACTTAAAACATACTTTTTTTATTTTGGAATATTTATAAATAAATGGTTTGGGCGTATTTCTTATTCCGCTGCACAAAAAAACAATACAAAGAAAAGAAAAAAATTGAATAAAATAATACGGTGCCTTGTTTTTTTGATGATTTATTTATTTTTATTTTTTCTGAAATATGCTGATTCTCTGAGGCCTATTCCAGCAGTAAACATGTCTTTTCGCTGGTTTACCTCAGAGGCCTGTCGCGTGATGTCCGCCTGCAGCCTGTGAAACAGCTGAAGGTCAGATGCCTCAGAAAAGCGATCTGAATAAACTCTTCTGGATTCATGGATCCAGAGTCGAATCAGATCTGCGCCCCGGCTAACACACTCTGGCCTGGAGAACAGGAGACCCTAAACATACAAACGAAGGTTCAAAGCGTTGGCACGTTTGCAGTTTAAACGACTGAGCACGGAGAGCACGCTTACCTGGAACAGCTGAGAGAGATCCCACAGGTTGAAGAGATAGTGAAACTTCACAGAGGTGGGGAGGAAGTGCCGGAGCACCCTGTCATGGAGGGTTACAGCCGCTTTGACCACAGCTGGACCACTCCTGACCACGGCCGGGCTGAACGGCATCCTCCGCAGGTGGAGGCTCAGGATAGAGCCAAAGATGGAGCTGAGGGTTTCACAGCTGGGTGTGCCGACCGCTAACACCGTGAAATGCCTCTGATAAAATTTTGCAAAAGCCTTTGTCAGTGATGATTTCAAATACAATTTCGTATTATATAAGCATTTCTTTTACACTAGCAGTTTATTTTACAGTCCTGTTCCTCGTGTACACAATATAGTTATAGTGATAACTAGGTATTAACAAAGTACTAACTTTGAACCTACCCCTAAACCTTACCCTACCCTGTATGTACTTTATGTTACCAGAACTTTCTTAGGTAGATACACTGTAAGTACAAGTAAGGGCACCCCGTTTTTTACACTATATTGTCAGAGAATTGTGGGGTGGGGTTTTTATCTGTGCATTATATGCGGAACAAAATGTAAAATTTGTATTTGTTAGTATGAGTTTAACTGGTCACAACTTACAGGAGATGCTGAATTTAAATAAAAAGAAAAATTACTAAATTGCTTTAGTAAAATAGCTTACATTTGCTTATTCCAACATAGTTTTGTGACACAACATAAATAGTTAATTATTATTTCTATTTAATTTTTAAGATTAATATAGATTAATATTTAAGCTATTCTAAATTGTGAATATAGCACCAAAAACTGCCCATGATATTTTATGGAATTGCATGGAAATATATTGC
>NW_025048332.1:0-4461 GCF_018831695.1 Puntigrus tetrazona | reverse complement strand
CTTTTTTTTTTTTAAGAAAAAAGTGTTACATGTGTATATATATAGTATAAATTATATTAACATAAACATAAACATGTAAATAAATGCTAATATTTTCAAAATATATACTGTGTGTGTATTTATATATACATAAATATACACAGTACACACAGATATATTATGTAAATAAAAACTTTTATTTTAAATGTGATTAATCAAAAAGCTCTAATTCTAAACAATATTTGCAAAAGCCAAATATATGGTATATATCATGTGCATGACCACAAGTTTATATTCAGCTCTAAATGCCGCTCAACAATAGTGCATGTGCAATGAAGAAGCGACCACAAAAGAAATTGAAATACCTGCAGTCTGGGGTTAATTGTAAAACTCCCCGACGTTGGATTCATGCAAGACACATAATGAGTGTTGTGTATGTCTTTCATTGTTAGCTTTTGACTGTCATACCTAGAAACGAGACGGAAAACTGTGTCGTGAGTGTTCTGACAAGTAGCATCTCTTTTAAGCGGAATAAATGAAAGAAACATTGATGTTATGTAACCAGTGCTTGTAATCCAGATGCTGGCGAATGAGAGCGTGTGGCTGAGAGGTCCCGTAACCGTCCACCGCCGCCATGTTCATGTCATCGATGAAATAGATGAGTCTCTTGTTTCTCGGGGGTGCGTAACTCCTGCCGGCTTTTCTCTCCAGAGCTTTCTCCATCGCCTCTGGTAAGAACAATAAAAAGCATTGACTACAAATTTGCATAAGGCATCAAGAAATCCTGTCTTTTTGTCTGAAATATGTCTTGATACTGTGTATCTGTCTTATGCTGTTCAGACCCACTAAACCTATTTGTTTTAAATGTTTAATAAAGGAAACATTTACTCAACATTTATTCAAGTACACCCCGAGGAACACTTAGCTGGATTAACCGTTACTTCTATTATTGAAATTTGGCACATGGGCCACAAGGAGGTGCTGTTCTACACATCTGAAGACCTTTTAGAGAAATGTGATGAAATGCGCGCCGTCGCACTCACTTTGCAGAACGGACGCAGTGATATAAAAGTGAAGGGGAACTTTAGCGGTCATGAAGTTCTCAGGCAGTGTTTCCAGAAGGTTCCTGACCAGAGCAGATTTCCCGCTGCCTGCTCCACCAATCAGCATGAGAGGCTGAGACGTCTCCAATAACACGCGCGTGAAATATTGCAGTCTGACCGTCTCAGCTGTGGGGACTAACACAGACTGTAGGCAAAAAAAAGTCAGTTAATTATTAAAATAATCTTATTAATATTTGTCTCATCTAACTCAAAGAATAATGCTATAAGTTTATTAATAACAATATAAAAATCTATCTATCTATCTATCTATCTATCTATCTATCTATCTATCTATCTATCTATCTATCTATCTATCTATCTGTCAGTCAGTTAATGTATAGAAAATGGTTAGATTGTTTAAAAAAATTTCTGTTTCAAATAATGTTATTCTTTCATCAAAAAAAACCCAAACCAACTAAAACATTACCACCATTTTCACAAAGAGCGACACCATACTTTCAACACTGATTATATACATTTCCTTTCTTGAGCAACAAATCACTTTTCAAAAACATGAAAAACCTATCCAACCCCAACATTTTGATCAGTGGTGTATATACAGTTTATCCAACTTTTAATTAGCGATGAGAATTATCGCAGACCTATTCTAAAAAAAAAGAAGCTAAACACGCGCACAATCAAATCAGTTTAATACTTGTACTGCAGGAATAAAAGCTGTGGGATACTTTGCAAGGGCACTTTGAGTGAACTTTTATGAACTTTTAGAATGTTGTTCTGCAATGAGACACGGCAAACCTGTAGGCCCAGTTCATCACTATGACTACCCTATTATCAACATTACGTCTTTATCTTCCAAGTATAAAAACAGAAACAATGGCCTCACGCACACACGCGTAATTCTAAATACTTTGAACGGTAATCAGATCCACAACTCCTCTGACTGCAGGTTCAGCTCATGATGGAGGGAGGTTGTTTTCTCTGTATCTGTTCACTGACCCAGTCTAATGCACTAACTGCACTAAATTAGCATGCCATTATTCTGAAATTAAAGTGGTTCTCCGTGAGAGTGAATTTTCTCGGTGGAGCACAAAGAAATATATTGTGTCGTGAAGAATACGTTCACAGCATGTTATTCTGTATGTAACAGGAAGTATTAGCGGATTCCAACGTCGTACTTAAGACTTCAGCTTCCTGCAAAATATCCTACCCTCACCTGTACAGGAGTATCAGGGTCCATCTCAAACACGGGAATCCTGTCGGTCCACGGCAGGAAGCGTCTGGAATGAGGATCTAAATAGTAGTCAAACACTGAACCCTGTGCAGGAAACTTCACACTCTTCATCTCTTTGATCCACCACTGACTGAACTCAGCCCGGTGATCGTGGATCTGAGGAACCAAGAAAGACAACAAAAACAGAGACATGCTGAAGTAAAATATAATACACATATTGTATACATATATTTCTATCAAAAAACAAAAACTATGATATATGAAAAAACACTACGGCAGATTTTTTTGACTCTTTTTTTTTTTGACAAAAAAAAATTGACTATAATTAAATTAAAAATTTGATTCTACAATAAAATTTCAGCTTCGCTAGGCTTTGCTCAGATTCAGAGAAAAATTTATTTGGAAAGTACTAGAAAATAAATCAAAGCTCACTTAAAATAAATATAAATATATTAGTGCTGCCAAACAACTAATTGCGATTGATCACATCCGAAATAAAAGTTTACTGTACTGTGTATATTTACTTAGCATTCATAAATGCACATGTACAGCACACATTTTGAAAATATTGATATGTATTTACATGTATGTATTTACATAATGTATACAATATAAAAATATATGATATAAAAATAGAATTTGTCTAAACCATGAATTAAATAGAATTAAATTAAACCATGCAAGTGTGTATATTTATATAAACACATATTTACACACACACACACACACACACACACACACACACACACACATTTATATATTGTATGTATTATATACCTTGTATATAATAAATATACACAGTGCACACACAGTTATGCATTTTATATATTCCCTCAAACGAAACCAAACGAAGATACCTGATCCTGGAATGTGGCTCCACCAAAAGCCCACACACATGCGAACACAAAGTATGTTTCGTAGACTTCCCGTGGAGTGTCTGCTGGTATGCTCTCTGGAGTTAACAGACAATCCAACAAGGAGCACAGAGTCTGAGAAAGAGACAGACATCAGTAAACATTTGACAAACCACAGTACAGTGCAGAGCAGAGTGCGTCTGTGCAAAAGGTCCACCTGAATCATGCTGTTCTCAGTGACAGGGACGATCGTCTTAAAGGAGCTTCTCATTTTTTCAATACAGCGAGGGACATATTTGTCAAACAAAATGGTCAGGTGTGCTCTCTCGGTTTGTCTCTCCCGCCGATCAATCCAACTCGTAACATACCTAGACATCGAGGAAAAAGAGACTTTGCAACCAAGCCTAACCCATCGCAGATACAAACCACTAGGAATTAGATGGTGTGATTTGCACAGAAAGTGAATTTCTCACAGGTTCCAGCTAAGCTCCTGTGGATTGAGGTACAGGATGCCAGCTCGAGACACGGTGGCAGGCGTGGCATGTTTCAAGTGGCTGATCTCAAACAGTAGTCTCATCGAGGGGGTGAGTGGGATACGTTCATTATTAGCCAGAGTAAGAACCTGCACAGACATGCACAGCATAACTACATCACTGCCAATATTCAGAATTCTGTTTGCTGCACTAACTTGTTCAGTGGAGTGTTTAAATGTGTCAAAATGCAATTTTGGCGCTCCAGATTAATCAGCTGGATGCAAATGTTCTCATAAAAACGTGCAAGCTATGTGGGGTACCTTGTTGTCATCCATGACAGTGTTGAGAGACTCAATCCACATGGGGTCAATGTCTCCATCCAGAACAATCCACTTTGGCCCCGAGTGAGAGTTACTGGCTTGATCCCGCATGAAATGTGACAATAAACCTGCCACATGAAGAGATTTACAATCTCAAAGTCTTACCGGGGAGAATGGATCTCATGTCTAAACTGTAAGTTATGTACTGTGAATTGGACAGGATGAGCTCTACAAAACACTGGATGCTGATGTACCATCTTTCCATTCCCGAGTGGCTGGATGAAAGAATCCAAACAGCTCATCATTGCTTATGGCTTTTGGGTTCAGATCATTCCAGAAAGGCTTCTTCCCGATGTTAAAGTAGGTTTTGTGAAGAGTTTTCAGGATCTGTTTAGAGATTGTTTCTGATTATTGCATTTACTAACTTTCTGTTTCAATTTTGTTTTGCAATATTTTGCAGGATTTTAATATATTTGTGTGTGCTGTATATATTTATTGGGTATATACATGCAGTATATATTTAAAAAAATATTATTATTA
>NW_025048331.1:0-1786 GCF_018831695.1 Puntigrus tetrazona | reverse complement strand
AATAAATAAAAAAGCATACACATATAATATATAAACAAAAACTTCTTTTGGATCGAATAATCAATTGACAGCCCTAATATAAATTCATCAATTCATTAATAAACAATAAACTAATTATTTGATATGACTGCTGGATTTTATTAAAACCAAATAAACTAAAATAATTGTCCCCAAAAATGATTAGTTTGCATGACAATTAATTATGCGAAATGTCATAATCAAATAGAGAGAATTTATACATTATATAATATAAAATACAAGTAATTAGTGGATTAATTTAAAACATCAGGGAAAGTGGAGAGTGGTTTGTATTTACGTAGTTCTGACCTGGCTCTTTCCAGTCCCAGCATCACCAACCACAAACACCGAGTGATGAACAGATAGGAGCTCATCAAGCTGAACAACCTTTATTAAAAATGTCATTAAAAAATAAGAGTTTAGCATGGAATCTAAAACAGTATGATAACCTAATACTAAACAAACGACACACTGTACGAAGAGTTTCTTACTTTCAGAACGAACGTGTCCTCGGGTTGAAGCTTTAACTCTAGACTCGTCTGACGGACTATCTGCTCAAACTCTGCATCAGTCCGCCTCTCCACCTCCAATCCAGGGAACAAATCTCTAATCAGACCCAGGAACACGGGAACGTCTTCCGAAACGATCTTTGGCATATTGAAATCTCTCAAAGCCTGCATCAACACCTGAAAGTAAAAGAAAGAGTCAAAGGCTGCTTTATCTACAGTGCTATACATCAAGCGCATAAACGCATTTCTATTACTCGATCTTCTGGCTTAGTCCGATCTGCTCTTTTAAGAGCTCCAGCAACCACCAGGACAGGTTTGACAGCTCGCAGACCCCAGTCGTAATGATCCTACAGCAGAGAATATACATATAGTTTAAGAGCGGGCACAAAGCGAACAAGTGGCACCTTTACTCTACAGCTCAGTGTACCTGTTTAGAGAGCAGCTCCTTGCAGAGCCTGTAGAGGGTGATGAACTTGTTGCCCAGAACCCGAGCGCTCAAAAATCCCTCAGACATCAACATGATCTCACAAATCAGCTCCATGTCAGGAACCACCATTGCACACGGCCTGCCAAACACATTCATGAACTCCTCTATAAACTCATCATCTGTTTTAGACACATAAATACATGATCAAGCTGGTGCAAACCGCTTAAATCTAATCTAAATCTCTTTTACTTTGTTTGTCATGTATTAAATCATTTTAGTTCATTTCACTTTTGTTTTTTTGTTGGCCTAACTAACATTTTATTTGTCCATGAATATAATATGAACTGATATTTGAAATATTAATATTAACAACATTCCAAAAACAAAAGGTAAACATGTGTTATGTAGTTAATACATTTTAAAATAAATTAATACTTTTATTCAGCAACAATAAAATGATTAAAAAAAGTGACAGTAAATACATTAATGTTGTCATAAAATAACATAAAATTTATATTTATCAACAGACACACATTTAAAAAAAAACATAAATTTCCTCATCTATATATTATAATTGCCATGTGTTGTCATATGATTAATTGTGATGAATCATATCCAAAATGTATTTACAAAATATATGTGTGTACATATATATAAATACACATACATGCATGTTTATATTTAAGAAAAATCTTATGTTTAAATTTTAATTATATATGCTATAATCTATACGAATATGAATATGTACAAGAATACATGTAAATATTTTCAAAATGTGTGACTATATATACAGAAAATAAAATTTTTATTTGGATGATTAATCATTTGACAG
>NW_025048330.1:0-1233 GCF_018831695.1 Puntigrus tetrazona | reverse complement strand
ATTTTTTATGCACAAACATACACATTTCTTATATTCTTATTTGAACGAGGCTGTACCTGAAAAGAGCTTTGAGGTTCTCTGGTAGCTCAGTTCGTCCAGCATATCCAGGGTTCATTGTGATGAAGATCCCAACAGAGGGCTTCAAACTAATCTCTTCCTCTAGGAACAGAAACCTGCAGAGACAATAGTTAAAACGTGGCTAAATAATTAATACAAACCAATCAGACCATCTAGAAATGACAAAAAAAAAAGCCTACCTCTTCCTCTTGTTGCGAATGGCGTCCTGTATGGTCTTCACCTGTACTGCCACGACTGACAGAACCTCCACAGCGATTCGGTTAAACTCATCAAAGCAGCCCCACGCTCCAGTTTGTGCCAGACCTTTAAAGATGTTCCCTATGGACTGAACGATGACACAAGCGAAAGAAACACTTCACTGTGTGCCCTGTTACATCCTCATAAGAACTAAACCAACAGTAGTTAAGGACAAAACGTACAAAACAAAACATCAGCCAACTGTGAGTTTTCAAGTTTCAAATAATCACTCATTGATTCCTTTCAATTAAGAAGCAGAATCCTATTCGGCAAACTAATTATATGCATTAGAAGCTCATCTGAAGTGAGAATACACTCATAATTGTCCTGAGGTTGCCGAGTCCCATTTCTGCTGGTGTGTTTACCTTATAGTCCATCTGCTCCGAGCAGTTGAAGACATACACCATGACCCCCAGAGCTCTGCCCAGGTCTTTAGTGGTTTCGGTCTTTCCTGTGCCGGCCGGTCCCGCTGGAGCTCCGCTCATAGTCAAGTGCAGTGACTGAGTCAGTGTTATATAGCATCTGCAATTACAAAAATGCAACCTCAAACTATGTATAGACACAGTTATGGTAAGGCTTGTTTAGAACATTTCCAAACATACATATTTCATTTCAAAAGTCAAACATTTAGTATCACTTCCCTCTCAAATTACTGTATGTTTTGTGGTTAATGCGGTTGGGAAGGACTTTTCAAACATGTTTGTGATAAAATGTCTTTTCTGATGTGTTACAGCTCATTTTGTTATAAAACTTTTCATCGCTAACATGGTATGTATTTATTTATGTGCACATATAAAAAAAAAAATTGCATAGTCTTTCATGTATATGGAGTATAGCATGTAAAATAAAAAATATACTATTTACCTGGATTGCCAAACTTAATAATTAAAAAAATAATAATAAGTTACAAAATTATAA
>NW_025048329.1:0-184501 GCF_018831695.1 Puntigrus tetrazona | reverse complement strand
GTGCTGACAATTCAGCATTCATTACAGAAATATTGCATTTTAAAATATATATAGAAAACTTATTTCAAATTGTACTAATATCGGTTAGTAAATCCTCTAAATGACTAAATATAACTAAATATGACTAAATATAAACATAAAAACACCCTGGTCTACTGATCTCAACCCTTTTTTAACATACTGGCCTTCAAATCACTGGGATAATGTGTGTTTGTTTTATTGTCCATCAAATGAAAATCATATGTAGGATTGCTTAAAAATGAATAGCATGATTTGAGCAATAGCCACAGTGATGCCTGCGTTAGCAAATGCTTTACAAACAGTCTGGCATGTCTGGTGTTTCCGGCTTGAGTGACTGGTAACTCTGGGGAATATGTAATACAGTAAGGGCATTGAGACATTTTAACTAGCTGAAGATGGACATTACTATCGATGGTTAGTGTTGGTTTACGTTGAGAGGTCGGGGACAGGATACGATGCCGTCAGCAACTAGATTATCTGCAGGATATGGCCCATAGTGATAACTGAGAGAGGGTATTAGTTGGAGTTCCTAACGCTGGTGAGCTCATTGTTGCCTACAGAGACAACAACCTTATGAGCATGGTTATTGCAGCTAATAAGACTAAATTAATTAATGATATAATGTGGTGATTATTAATCAGATTAATCGTAAATAAAGTAATTATTGTGAATCAATTGGATATTAAAAAAGCAGCTTTAGAAAAGAAGTATTTGTATTAATCATAGATGCAATTGCCATTATTTATTCATTTATTTATTCTTAGAATATATATATATATATATATATATAATCCACACTATTATATGCAATTAAATAATGCCATGAGATAATTTTACTAAATGGCTAGTTCAGCCATTTAAAGAATGAAATTATGGAATTTTATGGAACATAAAAAAAAAAAAAAAAAAAAAAAAAAATATATATATATATATATATATATATATACTTATAAATATATATATATATATAAAAAGTCATAGAAAAAGTCAACAGAGTAAAAACAATTTCAAAAGATTTTTCTTTTTAAATATTCATACATTTATAACAGCATGTCCTGCTCAGCAGCATTTAATGCTAAAATAACGCGATTCTAAATGTGGGATGTCAAATCTTTAAGAATGCTAATATCTGTGCGGTGCAAGATCTGCACTCTTACAAATTAGCTCGCCTAAATATTATTTGATATATTCCTGCCGTAATTGGTATAAAACACCAAAGATGGCTGCAATCCTGTTCATTAAAATGGACAATATTGCTGAGGATGGAGCAAAAAGCTGCTTCATCAGAGATGGACAGCGTATCAAACTGCTGACATTTCAGTGTCCGTGCAATTGTTGAATACAAGAGAACAGAGGCATGAATATGCAAATCAGAAGGGAGTGGCCATGCTGAGTTCAGATATACTGACCAGAATGTGCAGAGGACAGAGAGTTTGGCTAAATGAAGGTCATGCATTGTTGCGGATTGAGCGTTCATTTGCTCACCCGGAGAACTCGATTATTATTCACAGCGTTACTGCGTAATAAGCGCAGAAATCCGAAGGGCTGGTTTTCATAACCCCGCTTTCAGAAACGTTCGGTTAAAATGCCAGAAGAATGTCAAACTAATGTCAGCAATTAGAGTGAAGTCACAATTTGCCACATCCATCTAATGAGAAAAGCCATTAGACTTGCTAAAAAAAGTCAGGAGCATTTGTTTTCGAGGCTTTTGGCGCCACCGTTTCTCTTTATTAATAGTTATTAATTGTTCTGGCGAGATGATGACAAAACTTAGCGTTGAAGAGAAGTCGGCTTGGCGACAGAGGACCGAACAGCTCAAAATCTAATTACGAGGATCTGCTCCACCAGGGACACAGACCTGCACAGAGCAAATCAAATCAGTTAGCCTTCCAGCGTTGACTTAAAACTGGAGACTCATATATTAATAACTACACTTCTTTTAGTTTCTTAACAAAATACGGCGTGGCGCTTTACCAGTGAAAGATCAAAGCTTGCCGATAGGATATTCATAAAGGTTTTTAGAATGCTGTTGCTGTATATGGTTGCTTTGAATTGCTCATAAATGTTTTAGAATGTTGATTTGTGGTTGCTAGGATGTTTTAGAATGCTGTTTTTTGTGGTTTGCTAGGATGTTTTAGAATGCTGTTAGAGTTTATTACATACAAATCCCAGTCTGTTACTGATTGCAGTAAAAAGTCCAGTCAGCAATGAATCTCGTCGTAGATGACTTATTTCGGTCGCATGCGTTCTGACTACTTTAAAAAGACTTTTGGCGTTAATCGTGTATATAGATTCGAATGGGTTTATTGCTATATAAAATACATGACCGTTAACCAACATACAAAGGACATGCAAATGTGTAAATTATTCATTTCAAATCCTAGGCCAACGCTTTAAAATATATAAATGTTTATGAATGTATTTTAGGTCAGTTTGAGATCTCACGAACAAACATTAATAAACAATAAAACACCAATGAGAGCGGTCAAAGTCTTCTGGGTTTGAAATATTTTGGTCAGTTTGGTCATTGCCAGTTTAAAGGAACTTGCATAATTAATTATACAATATCGATTATTATTTTCATAGATGGTGTGCTAACGACAGATGCATGGGACACACAACTTTTAGAAAGCTAAATGAAAATATTTTCTAACCATATAATCCGTAAAAAGTAACCCGTAATTTGTCTATGAGTTTAATAAAATGTAATGGAAGTAAACTCAATGTTTTGCACCATTCATAGACTCATTTAGAATGGTAATTGGTTGCTAGGGTGTTATGAGTGGTTGCTAGGTGGCTTGTCTATGGGGTTTCTAAGTTAAGATGGAGAACTTAACATTGGAAGAAATGTTGAAAGAAGGACAAAGCAAGATATCTGTGTTTCTTAACTGTTCTCTCTGCTCGTGATCTCCGGACGGGCTGGAGATTTATGTGTTGAATTGTTGAGGCGTGAGGCGTCTTCTTCCATTTTCAAATCCCGGACCTCCGTCTCCGATTGATTGACTGCTTGAAGGACAAACATCACTCATCGCCATCCAGAATGAAAATTGGCTTCATGTTAATCCATTAAAATGCCAGAATCATTCTGTCAGCTCCACAAAAGCTAAATTATTAAAGCCCTGCGCCCGATACAAACGCGAAACATTCACGGGGCGAATCAAAGCGCTCTTCTGATGTCGTGACCGTATCTGGAACTGTATCGGCGACGGATGGCTTAGCTGGATATCAGGCGAGTGCCAACTAAAAGTTCTGCTCCAACAGCCGCATTAGCATGACGCTCAAAGGTGGTGTCATGCAGTAAAGCAGGGAATGCTGGGAATGTCACAGCTTTGGGACCGCCCCCTGCGCCGGGTCACTGGGCCGAAGTGAATCAGAACAGTCCAATTAGGATTTGCATAATAAAAGATTAACAGCCTCAAACGGAGGCCTATCTCCACAGGTGACGACGGCCTTTAGCGGCGTAATACAACATACATGCATGCGGTCGAAATCCTGAACAAGTGTTCATGTTCAGTCTCATCATGATATCATATGAATCTCACAATATGTTGAACATGCCAGAGTTATAATATAATGTAATATAATATATCTTTTGATTTTGAAGGAGGAAGGAATCATAGCAGAGGTCCTCGCCACTGAGCCCCAGAGGATGCTGGGTAGTCTCTGACCCACTGACACATCTTACACCCTCTGAACATCCATCTGCTTTTGAGACTCCGCTGGAGACACTAATGCCACAGTGCCAGCTCCTCTAAATCACAGGAGAGAGAAAGTGTGTGTGTGTGTGTGTGTGTGTGTGCGCGTGAGCATGCATCGCTTAACTAGCTTAATATTTACTCTCTCTGTCCCAGCCAGTCTATATAAATTATTCAGCCTCACACACGCACTGTCTGCTTCCATGTTGTCACCGTTCCCCAGCGTCACACAGCAAAAGCTGCTAACATTCAGACGGAAATGAAAACATCTTGCTCTCTCATACTAGTTCTGACTAGTTCACTACTAGTGTTCTCTCCACTGCAATGTGCACATGTACATCTTTAAGTGGGTCAAGTGATGAAAACAATTGATTTCTTGCTGCTGCTGCTCCTTTTTTTTTTTTTTTTTTTTGAGTTTATTGCACCATGCAGAAATACTCATTATTTACGTAAAGATGTCTTAAAGGTACAGTTACAAAAAAAATAGAAGCAGGACATGCATTAGAGGGTTATTTCATTCAAAAATGAAAACATCACCCAGAGACCATCCATTGATGATGGTGAATGGGTGCCGTCAGAATCAGAATACAAACAGCTGCTAAAAATCATTTGTTTAAAGCCGATTGCCTTTAAAAAAATTGTAAACAGAGATTGATCTGTGCAGATTTCTCTCGATTCAGACAAGATTACGTTTTCAGTGGAAAAAAAAGCAATTACGGCTACTTCCACAAAGAAAGGGGTTTGAAGTTAAAAACACCTTAACATTTCTTTTAGCACAAACACCGTGTTTTGCTTTAATCGATGGGCTGGATTGCTGTGCATTATTGTGATGGACTCTGATTCTGACGGCACCCATTCACTGCAGAGAATCCTTAAGCCGCCGTATAATATCTCACATGTCCATTTATCAGATTCTCACTATTTTCATTGGTAAAACAACCAAATTTTCACCCCAACATGCCAATGCTTGCTGAAATACTCAAGCTAATTATGAACCAAATCTGCTCTCATTATGTTAGATTACCACAGACTATGAATACGCAGCCACTGGTGCATAAATTATGCAAACATGTAGCTGTGGATAGAATTGATTGGAACTAATTGATTAATGAGCGGCGCTAATCTGAGATAATATGCCGCCAGTCAATGTGGGTTTAACGTCCACAGCCACGGCGGACATAAATCCAGCTGCCAAAACACCATCCGTCTCTGACACAGATTCACATTATCACAAAATGACATCTTCAGGAGTTGAATAAACCCAGCGCTTTCACTGTAATGCGGCTGAGCGTCGCTTTCTGAGTAGCAGGTGTCAGAGATGAGCATGGAGATGATTATATCAGATCAGACTAATAAAAGTAACAGGCTTCATGCCGGATGATGTATGGTGATTTATACGATGCAGACGCTCACTCAAATTCACGTTCTCCTGCTCTGCACCGGCGTAGCGACAGCGACGGAAAAGAAAATAGATTTTAAAGCTGAACCGAGGTGACATGAGTGATATCGCCCGCAGAATAAAAAGGTTTTCAAACCGTATTTATTTGAGAGATCATCCTCTAAACCTTTCTGGGTTGTTTCATCTATTTGGCTGAATCTTGTGAAAATGTGCACAGTTCATATTTCAACTAAAAATCAAAAGAAAAAAAAAAAAAAAAAAAAAAAAAAAAAAAAATATATATATATATATATATATATATAATTTGTGTATATCAATATTACAATTAAAACAGTTAACTAATATAATAATTGAAAAAGTTAAAACAAATTTATATAATTTCAGTTAATTTATGAAACTAATATGACATTTTCATGATTTAAGCAAATGTTTTTGCAGTGAACATTTATTTATTTTATTTATTTTTATTTATTTTTATTAAAGATACTGTAATACATAATACATCAGTGTTAATACTAAACAATTTAAATGATAATTTTTTCAGTTATATATTAATTTTTGTGCATTGTTTTTAATAATAGTAATAACTAACAATAATAATAATGCATTTTATTTGCAATGTGCTTTTCTAAACCCAGCAATAATAATAATAATAATAATAATAATAATAATAATAATAGTAATAATAATATGTATTATAATACCTACAACACTCAATAGTTTAAATAAAATATAGTAAATAGTACAATTTCAAAATATATACCCCATGTAGGTCAATATATAAGATCAATATATATGAATAATATTATGACAATTAAAGTACATTTTATTGTAATTCAGTCAGTAAATGTTTTTCTGAAATAGTGTAATATATACACTAGAGGCATTACAATGAATACTGATATGTAAATACTTTGTCGTTAAAATGATTTCATAACAGTAATGAGTTTTTTTTGGTTGTTTTTGCATTGCACATAATGAGATTTTGCAGAAAAAATGTGCTTAATAGTCACAAAAATGTCACAGCACAAAAAACAAATCTTTGCAGGCTTCATTTACCCCAATCAAAACATAATTTCAGTCTTTCTTTTGACTTTAGGGTGAAATATGACTCAGATATTTTACAGTCAATAAAACCAGGGGTCTGATGGCCTTGCAAAAAAACAACGACTCTCTCTCTCTCTCTCTCTCTCTCTCTCTCTCTCTCTCTCTCATACACACCCTCGCTCACTCACGCACGCACGCACACACACACACACACACACACACACACACACACACACACACACACACACACACACAGTGTTTCCAGTAGCAACTCTCTGTCATCGCAACTCTCTGATGAATCATCACAGTGGGCGACCAGAAGCCCATCCTCCCTCAGCAGCAGCCCTTGTTTTCTGTGTTTATTTATCTTCATTCTAGCTGTACTTCCCATTTTTTTGTTTTTCTTTTCTCTTCTTTTTCTCCACCCCAGCCTGAACTGGTCATATTGTCACGCTACGACAACCGCCGCATATTCTCTCTGGTTCACCCGGCAACAAGCATCTCTGCTCCCCGACTCAGCTTATTAACCACTAAGACGACGACTTCAGAATCACGGCACCCGGCTTTACTCTAAAGTAGCCTTTTATAGAGATGTGACGCGCGCACACAGGGCTTTCATTTCAACCTGAAAGGAACTCTGGGATGGCAAAGTCAAGGGGAGATGTTTCGGTTACTATGGCAATGGCAGGAAATGAATGGATCGTCTGCTTCTGAAGAACAGAGAGGCGAGGAGGAAATTTCCATTCGCGAGCAATTACGCATGATGGCTGGAACACGCCCAGAGAGGCCTGTAACCTCACTCCAGGAGAAAGCACTTTAACACGTTAACGTGAACGCATCGAGCCTCCTGTCCTCGTTTCAAATTGAGCAGAAAATCACCGCTGATAGGAGGTTTGGGGGGTCGCGCGATCACGCTTCAGTACCATCCCAATGTCAGTCGGCTTTCTTCTGATACTACTTCTACCTGTTCAAAGTGTGTTTACCTTAATCTGATTCACCACATTTTTCTTTATCGCCGCATTTGATAAAAATGAACAAGAAACCCAGCTGCACAAAGCAATGACATCTACTCTCTTCATTACAGCTTTCCTTTGTGCTTAATAAACAATCGAATGCAATCAAATCAATATAATAAACAGTGCCAGGTAGATTGCTTGCTAATTTTTAGTAAGTTACTGAGCACAGATTACATACCTGTTGTAGTTAGTTACTTAATCTGTTACTTTTGACATTTATCCCATAGATTTGAATGGGATTACTATAACAGAACATTATTTCCCAGATTAGGGTAGAGACAAAAAAATATATAATTTACTGCTACGTAAAAATTACAAGTGTTTTTTGGAATCTGATTACATAATTTGGATTGCATGTACACATAATACTGTAAATAACTTAATTAATAAATAAATATATTTATGGATGTTACAGATGTTATAGTTTACATAATATATGAGTGTTCACTGTCTATATTTATACTGTGTATATAAATACAAACACATGCATGTATAGAAGAAAAATATGTTTGTATATTAAATCTGTTTATATATAACACTATACTGTACGTGTGTATTTACAGTACACACACACACACAGATATATTATGTAAATAAAAACTATTTTGGATGCAATTAATCTGGTTATAGATGGTAAAATCCGTAAGCACATCCAGCCGGTTGTTTGTATGCTGGTGCTCCTCATTCTTCTGCTGTGGTGTACGTGTTCATATACAGCTGCTAAACGTGTCCGTCATTTCCTCCTTATCTGACCTCCGTCCCGCACTGGCACGTGTCTTGAGAAAGAGGTGATGTGGTCTTGCACATCCCACTCGTGCGAAGAGTCACAGAGCGGGCATTGTTTCACGCCTGGCATGTGACTTCGACAATGACGCACGTTTGCCACCTCTGTTTGTGCGCCCATTGAGCCGATCGCCTCTGAAAATGCCACCAACAGTTTTCGCAAACAACGCCGTTACCAAAAAACGAACATTTTTGAGCAGTTCCACTTTTTTTAAAAAATATAAAAGAACCGTTTTCCGCTGCAAGACTGTGATGTTTCCACTTTCGGAACTTTTAAAGATTCTCTTCACGGAGCCACCGACGGCAATGAAGAACAACTCATTTTCGCAGAGCACGAGATGTTTGTGCACAGAACACCGGCTGATGTCCCCCAAGCCCCGAAGAGCTGGCGAAAGCTGAGATGGAGAAATCGCAAAGCAGCAGAGAAGGAGAGAAACGAACACACCGCCCCCGCAAAGCAGTGGCGTGGCATGGCCAGAGCTTCAGAAGGGTCTCTGTGGCACAAATGCTTATACAGTGGGAACAATGAGCGCTCTGTGGAGGGCTCTCGGCCGGTGCATTGTGTTCCATCTCTCTCTTGTGTTTCCCCGTCTCAGCAGGCTTCACTCTTCTGGGAGGAGGAGGAGGAGGAGGAGGTCCGGCTCTCAGATGATCTCCAGGGGCTCCGATCTAAAGCTTGATAAGCATGTGACTTCTCAATTCTGTTTGACTCAACTGCTTGGATATCGCCCAAGCGAGCGGCCTCTGATCGCCTCTGATACCCAGCAGGAGCGGTTATTTGAGAGAGAAGCGCAAGGCTGTCTGATCTGATGAGCTGCATCGGCGTCGAGCTTTCAGGAGATGAGCGCTGCTTCACGCAGAAGCATAATTCAAAAATAGTGCAATGAAACTGCTTCAGTTTAGATCAGAACTAACAAAACTAAACTAACAAAATCTCATGCAATGTAACAATTATATGATCACTAAGACTACACCCATATGTTTTTATAACCAATCTATATATAACATTTTATTTATACATTCTTTGTCATCTTTAGTGTGTCTGTTATTGTGGCACAGTATTGAACTGCTCTCATTGCTATTTCCTATTCTGTGATTGATGTTTGTTTTTTCTGCACACCTCGATTTCCTTGGAAATTAATGAAGAACCACCCCATTCTATCCTACAATAAAATGCACTTTTTTTAAACAGCCTTTCAATGTACAAAGCATGTTAATGTGATTTTAAACTTACACAATTTATTTACAGCTTATACAGACTTACGCAACAGATTCATTCAGAATGACTGATTTGTTAAGAAACTAAACAGAGTGCTAAAGTTTATGAGGCGAGTCATATTGTATTGTGTATTATTGTTACTCATTTATTCAAAAGTATTGACTTATTCATCAACGATGCAAGAAGCTGTGAGGGAATCACTGATTTATCTGAAAAACTGATTCATCCTGAAATAAAACAAGCTTGTCATTATGAGGAAATCAATTAAGTTGTTTAAATAATTTTGAATCATTTAGAAGAGTCGCTCAGAAATACTGATTCTTTTATCAAAAAAAGTAATTGCCTTTATGACTGAGAAAAACACTGATTCATTAAGAAACAAAATAATATGTATCATCATAACAAGTCACAAAATAATCTATTCTAATGTGATTCATTAAAAAGCTGATTAATTTATAAACAAAACAGTTGACTGACTGAATTAGCAATAGAAATCTAATGCCATATAAAGTGATGGTGAAATGGCCAAAAGTAGTAAGATCTTGATGATTTATTCAAGCACACTGATTCACTGGAAACAAAACATGTGCCTTTATTTATGAATCGGTTATTAAATCATTCATTTAACCGATGAGCAACTAATTCATCAATTAAACAAGTAACTGTCTTTCTTAGAGAGTCATTTACTGCTGATTCATTTAAAAATACTGATTCATTAAGGAACAAAACAAGTGTTTTGTTTTTTTATTAATGAATCATTGAATCATTAACTCAACAGATTTTTTTCAATTTAGAAGAGCAACTTCTCTTAAACAGAAACAGTAAAAATAGTCTGCAAAATGACTAAATGAGTGAGTCAACTGTTTCATTTAAAAATACTCATCCATTTGAACACCGGAGCATCCTATGATAATTTCAAAGAAAGCTCAACATAATGTTGCAGGCTTTTAAATGGATTAAAAATTTCTTAGCGGTCTTTCACAGCCAACCTCTAACCTGAACACTAACACACACACACACACACACACACACACACACACACACACACACTCGCAGATGTGTTTACAGCTTCAAACCAATGTCACCCCTGGGGCGGTTTTCTTGGAAGCAGCTTAAGGCTAGAGAGGGTGGTAGAGGAAGTGTGTGTGACTGTGTGTGTTTGCATGAACATGTGTGTGTTGTGAGTTCGTGTCAGCAGGCTAATTCATCACAGGGGGCTATAAATGGAGTCTCCATTACCACCTGCTTTCCTCCAGACTGACTCTCTCCTGCTCTGCACGACAGATACTGGGTCAGAGCGTCTACGAGGAGAACCCTCATTAAAAATGGATCAGCAGGATTTTTCTCCAACTCGGCACTAGAATCTGAAACACCACCAACATTGATCTCGGTATGCCGAATCCATGAGAAGAGACAAAAAGAGGGTGCAAATGAAGACTTTCTATAGATAAGAGACCCAGGAGATTGCAAACATACAGGTGCTGAACTTATTCAATAGATTCTCGTCACAAGACAATGGCGCACACAAACAACGGGTTCATTAAACCACCAGACATCTCAAAGAACTTGAAAGACTGCGAAACTAAGAGTCTTGATTTGAAAAGAGATGTGAAACACAATGGGAACTATATTTAGAGTCCTTGATAAACCAGTAATGCATATCGTCCTCCGCTTTCAAAGGTTGTCTTGGAAACTGCGCATGAATAAGACAGATAACCGGCATCAAGGAAAAAAGTTGGGTGTAATTTTAGCACTTTTAGCCTCGCAGCAGTTTCTTAGGTGCAAGAAATGTCAGGCATACTGTACTCCGGGCCTAAGCGGTTCATTCTGCTGACATTCTGTGACATTTCTGTTTCGGAGATTCACTGTCAGTCAGTGTCGAAAATATCCTGCTCTGGAAACACTCAGGACCAACTTTGCAGGCTGTAAGTAATGAACACAGACTCAGGTTGTGATCCTGAAGGATTAATGGATTAGAAACCACTTATCTTAACGACTTCGAGCGGACGGAGTAGCATCCAATGTCATGTCAGGCGAGGTTCACATGTTAGTCATTTTTTTTTTGCGAGTGGTGTTTGCAAAACCCGCTGTCATGATGCTGGGGAGTTGTGGGTGGTTGCTATGGCGATGCAGAGCCGTATCTAAGGTGCTCTGAGTCATTGTAACAGACTGCTATGTGGTGCTGTGGGTGGATGCTTTGGCCCGAACCACAAGAGCCCATCTCAGGAATTTATGATGTTTTTGTCTCTGTATGGTTTTATCATTATATGTCTGTCCTTAATGGAATCATTTTACCCCACAAATACAAATTTACTCACCATTTGCTCATCCGCAATGTTGAGGCGTTTGTTACTTCAGCAGATTTGGAGAAATCGTAGCATCTCTCGCTCAGCTATGGATGCTCTGAAGTGAATGGGTGCCGTCGGAATAGGTGTTCAAACAGCTGATAAAAGCATCACAATAATCCACATCACTCCAGAAAAGCTGGAAATACGAAAATAACTGATGAAGTCGCCTTTCATACATCCATAAAGACCAAATAATGGCGAACATGTCATTATCATTAATGAGACAGAGATATAAAATATATTTCTTTACCAACTGTCCAATAATTGAGACCTACAACAAATGCATACATTATTGCAATCGACTCCAAAACAGCAGAATATGACACATTATATGTTTGTATGGTCAGCCTTATACCAACCAAACCAAATAGAGTATGATACAAAACAAAACTAATAATAATTTCCATTAACTGACGCATATTATATAAAATATCTCTCTCTCACCAATAGAAAAAGGTAGAAAAGCAGACTTTAAAAGCAAATACAATGCAGCTAGATTACAACTTACCTTGAAAAATGGAAGAGGAGGAGTCAACACAGGAAATGATTAGAGGCACATTCTGAGGTCAGATAATTAAAGGGCAGACATATTAAAAAAAGTACACGAGTGTGTGTGTGTGTGTACTTTCAGATGCATTTTGTGTGATTCTACCCAAACGAAACCTTAAACTACAATATCAACAAAAGTAAGTTCTATCGCCGAAGTCCAGTGTATTTGAAATTATATAATTGTGAATATTTGACCATTTAAATTCACACTTACTAAAATCATTAAAAACATATGCATTAATATTTATGCAGGTTCTGGTAAAGAATTAATAAACCGATGCAAAGGATCTTTTATGAACTTTACTGACTGATACACTGTTGAATATGAATTAGTAAATCCATCTTTTACCCATTTGGAGTAACTGAATTATTACTAGCGCATTTCAGGTGAGAGTGTTTGAAATAATAAATGGCTTAAAATGAATATCCGATATCCGCTGGCTGTTTGTTAGAGAATTTAGCTTGCTACTGAAAAAGGGCCACTATTTTTAAAACGGCTGCACTGCTGTCATGCAATTGAATAATGTATTTAGTAGCCTTGCTAATTTTAGTTAGTTACTAGTAGCGTGTGTGTGCGTGTGGTACAAACTGCGGCTGGTGGGATGCGTCCGCGCAGGAGTGGGAACTTTAAATAGACTGTCTTTAAAAGCACACGGCGATGCGAAGCAACAAGCTGTCATTCACACCGAGCTCCTCTCTTTCGGGCGATGAGGAGTCTCTCCGTCGGCGATATGGCGACTCCGTATCGTCCACTGCCCCGAAGGCCGGGACCGCCGTGACAATGCCATTAGTTTTCCATCAGCTCCCCGCATCTGGAGGTATTTTCTGCCGCAGTGGGCTGAGAAATTGCCAAACATCCATGTCATTTGAAGAGGAGGATTACGATACCTGCGTTACTCGCGAAACCACACCCGGCGAGCCTTAGCCAGCGGACGAGGGCCGTAAACTCCTCACGTCTTGCGCCGCTATCAAACGCAATCGATATCTCATTGTTTGGGAGCTTAATGTGGCACGACGCGTGTGTAAAAGCAGGCCTTCCAGCTGTATTGCAGATTACCGAATTAAGGCTGAGCATCAGGTCTGATTTGAGCCAGCCTGCCGTGAGCTTGAATTAATGTTCTTCGGATGCAGATGAAACAAACTTTGGCTGCTACAGACATTAGAAAAGCATTGCGCGTTAAGCTTCAGCCCGTCGCCGCGCAGTCAGTGGCGGGTAATAGCGATGAATGATTATTGCAGTCTGATGCAATTAGCAGCACGGTGTGAAAAACCCACTGAATGTGTGTCTGATTTGAAGCCATCAAGTTATTTCGAATAGGAATTTTGCTCTTTAATGCAATCAGGGTGCATTAGTGCTGTTTGCGAGATGAGCATCAACGGTAGGCGCTCGCGACACCGACGCCACGGGTTTGATGCTGAGGAAATGCATGAATTAATAAATGGCTTCGCATTAAAATATCTGCCTAATGCATTAATGCACTGCAAATCGCATAAATGCATTAATACATTTATTTAGGAAAGTAATTGGTCTAATTAGTATTTGCGTCATTTACTTAAAGTAGTTTTGAAATAAATCAATTTTCACTCAAAATTCCTCGTAAATTATTGTGCAAAAATATTTTTACAGTGTACAAATATCTAAACGTAACTAAAAAACAATCTGCAAGTTGCGTAATAATAAACTTAATTAAATGGGAAAACAAGATTGCGCTATTGCTTCAAGTAAAAAGTCAAGTTTGATTTAGAAGTAAATGTATATTTTAATTTAAGCATGTTTAGGTATTTTTACTGGAAAGCAAGTAATAATAAGATAATGTTTTGGAGTGCAAGAGGTCATTAGTTTCTTGAAATTTGCATTGCATTCATACATGAAAAATATCTGCTTACAGATAAAAAAGATTACAATTTTCCTATTTTAGCGAAAACTGCTACATTTTTTTGTTTTAAGAAAAGAAGACTTAACTTAATTTTGCTTCAAGTCAATGCATCTTGACTCAGAAGTGTTTAGATACTAGAAACAAGACAAAATACTGAGGAAGAAAATCATTTTTTTGCAGTGTACACTTTGATGCATAATTCATCTTACAGAATTGGTGCCGCAGAAGTGAACGATGCCTCAAATCGTACAGTTTGTTGCCGAGAGATGTGCTAATGCTTCGCTTGAATTAATAATGGCCACAAAATCCTTTAAAAACTTCACCAGAGCACCAAAAAACACCCGCAGAACCGTACAGGGTGACTTTTGAATGGGCGGAAACAGCTCGCATCTTCCTTAGAGCGTTTCAAAATCAGGTTAACGTGATCAGCATTTTAAATACAAAGTGAAGAAACAATGTCATAAATGTTAATGTAAACAGACAGCACAAAATGATCCCCCGAGGCTGATACCAAACACCGTGACCTCCGGGGCAGGGAGTCTGTCAATCGTGTTAAACCCCTCCCACATCTTCTGTAGTCGCCATGGCGATTCCCACTGCTCATTAGGGCTAGTCAATTAAAGAGAGAGCAGCAGGTGTTTCCTCAGGAGCCGTCCAGAGTCTGATTATCCCAACCTTTCCTGGCATAAAAAACCCGAGGAGGGAGGGCCTGCGGAGATGGAGCCGCATCCGACCGAGAGGAACGACACAACACACGCCCTAATCCTCACACACTCCACGGGAACACAGAAGCCTGGAAGATCACAAGATAAACTGGCACCTGCTTCACAAACAACAGAAGCACACCTAAGAGCCAAAGACAAGAATAGCCATCAGGGTATTATGAACGTCACACAGTCAAGCCACAGATGTCTGACTAATCTACAGGACGCATTTGCTTTAAAAAAAGCATAATAAAAAACGCTTTCACATTCCTTCAAAGGGACATTTCATACGATTTGGAGAAATGTAGCAGTACATCACTTGCTCACTGATGCGGTGAATGGGTGCCGTCAGAATGAGAGTCCAGACAGCTGACAAAAACGTATTTATTTGTAAACAGTGCTTGATGTGTCTCCTGATTCAGACGAGATGATTTCTATATTACGGATATTCTAGTAGTGACAGTTAAAACTGCCTTAATAATAGATTCATTTCTGTTTATCAGCTGTTTGGACTCTCATTCTGACGGCACCCATTCGCTGGTGAATGATGCACTGCTACATTTCTCCAAATCTAAGCAAACCATTTTTGGGTAAGCAATTTTTTTTAGTAAAAGCTACTTTACTGTACCTTTTCATATCCGTATCATGAATAATATTTCGCTTGGCAAAAGTACAAGCATCGTGCCCTCTACCATCTCTTTCATCCGCGTCTCCAGCCATGAGAGAAAGGTGTCGGCTGAACTGTGCCAAAAGACACGGCTAGAGGTCAATGGCAATGAGCCATTCTTACAACAACAAAAAAACATTAAAGTACCGATGAATAGAAAACTCCCATGAATCCATCCCGCAAGAGGGAGGGAATGACATAAACCAGACCAAGCATCAACCTACATTCTCATTAACCTAGATGAGCCACGGAGGAGAAAAATGGCTCTTGAAGGACGACTGCTGCATTTTTTATTCCACCTATTCCAGCGGAAACCACGACGCTCTTAAACTGGAACTGCTCTGCAGCCATTCAAGCATTCAGCTGCAGCGCTGACCCAGAAATGAAGACAATCATAAAAGAAGAGCCACTCGTTCCCTCAGGAGGACTTTCAGAGGGTCACCACGACACACACTGAACAAGAACCAAGCGCATTTCGCTTCTGCGGTGGATAAACCGCCGTAAGAAGCACTAGGGCTTTTCACAGAAGGCCAAACTTATACAGCACGTATATAGCAATTTGTCATTGAACGTAATCATTTCATAATGTTTATGTAAAAATAAATATGACATTAATAATAATAATATTCAAAAATGATTATGAAAAAAAACAATAACAACAATAAAAGCCTAATATATATATATATATATATATATATATATATATATATATATAAACTATATATAATCATCTTTTTTTCATAATCTTTTTATAATCATCAAAGCAATTCAAAGAAAAAGTAGATATAAATATGTATATCAAGGAGAATTTACAATTATTTAAAATAAAATGTTTTATTACATAGCACATAGGAATATTTAATAACCTTATGTAATACTTTGAATTCATATAATCGTAAATTAAATCCTAAATATATACTATTATTATTATTATTAATAATAATAATAATAATAATTGTACGATTTTCATTGTTGTTGTTACATTTGGGGTAAAATATGTTCGGCTATTTCTGGAAACTTTTTGTTCATTAACTTACCTTTTATAAATTTACCTCTGAAATATGAATAAATAATCAGGGATTTTCGTATTTAAACAATTAAAGCAAGCAAAAAAAAAAAAAAAAATCGGTCGGTTTACCTTTTTTAGTACATATATATTTTTTTAAGCAAATCAAGAGATGGAAAAACATCTTAGATAACATTTGCCATTCACTGCGTATCTCTTTAAGCCGTCGAGAAAGTTTCTGACAAACTAAAATATCTTCAGTACATTCACAGATTTTGTGGAGGTTTCGATTCACTGGATCAGATCCTGTTTGAGCCCTTATAAATAAACATGGGAAAAGTGCTCCCTCCTCCACACAGCTCCGCGTGCCAGAACCCACACAGCCCAGCAATCGGTCAAATATTTCTTTCACTTCAACAATTATTCATTTGCGCTGTTGAATTATGCATTTTCTCACCGAGGAGTTGGACACTGGCGTTTCTGTGCGTTATATCTATAAAAATTCACGAATGAAATGAGAACTTCATGTCCAGTGAAAGGTGATTTCATAGAACTTTGATTAAAGCCGTATATTTTAGTCATTCAATTATATATGGTTAGAGTTAAACTAACATTAAATTGGAAATGAATGTAAAGCAAAATAAGCTCATTCAAAATATTTAATCACTACGACAAAAGCAATAATGGTATACATAAAATATTTGGAATATACTGCAGAAGTTTATTTTAATTATAGTGGTCAGACTACTGTATCGTTATGGTTAACTAAAACTACAAAAAAGTTGGTAAAATAAAAAAAGATTACTAAAAAAAATGACTTACAAAAAATGTTGCCATGGCAACTTAAAACGAGCTGCAAAACACACACAAAAAATATGAAAATTATGAATTATCTATAAAGACATTTTAAAATCACAAATATCAATATATATATATATATATATATATATATATATATATATATATATATATATATATATATTTATATATATATTATTTATTATTTATATTAAATACTATTTACATTAAATATTATTTATATTATAAAATATAAATATATATATATATATATAAAAGACTTAAAATCTTAGAAGGCCAAATCAAAAATACGAATAAATAGTATGACTGTCACGTCTTTGTTCTTTTGTCTCGTGCTCCCTGTGCCCTGCCTTCCCTCCATGTTAATTATATGATTGTCTTCAGCTGTGTGTAGTTAATTTAGTCATCTAACCTGGTGTATTTAAGTCCTGTGTTTTCAGTTCCGTTGGTCCGATCGTCGATGTCCCCCACGTGATTTTTGTCCTGCCTGCCTTTTGTATATTTATTTTTGCCCGTTTGGAATTAAGAAAGTTTATTTCGCGTCTCCTTTGCTTAGTCGTGACAATGACAGTATATAAATAATATTAAAATAATAATTTCTAGAAAGCATAGCTGTATCACTTTCTGACCTATCATTTACAAATGATTATCTCACATTAGTGTTTGAATATGGTGGCTATACCTATTTTTTGTTTATTTTATTTGCGTTAAACGTCAAACCGATGCGTAACGTATTGTCTGTAGTAACGTAAAAGATTTCAAAGAGGCTTCTCCGGCTCTGGCAGCAGCTCAACACACACGAACACATCCGCCAAATGTAAATGAAAACAGGCCTATATATTTATTTAAATATTTCCCTTATAAACAGCAGTTTGTGAAAAATCAGCGACGTGCACAGAACACTGAAGCTGTTTTTTTCATAACAAGAGAAGTGATTCTGACAGCGATGGGAAGAGAATAGCTGAGTTTCTGCCTGAGTAAGTCTCCTGTGCTCTCCACGCTACCATCACCATGAAGACTGCAGACGTCCAGCGCAACCTAACAAGGGCCCGGGGCAACTTATTTCTGGCATTTTCTCAAAAACTAACCTCATTAAAGGCGACAAAACACCTGTTCCTCTCGGACAGGGCTGGAATAAAGCCATAAAGAGAAGAAGGAAGAACCCGGCGTCAGCTCCACAGCTGTAGAGCTTCAGAAACGTGTTCTGCTTTTATTAGCGGAGCATCTGAGAGGAGAGGAGGGCTTCAGGATAATGGGGTGAAACAACGGCCATCGGCCGCAGGAGGGTTTGCCGGAGACACTGTAATGACAGACGTCATGCTGCTCCTCCACAATTACCAGCCGAAAATGGCAGATCAATCTCTCGGCCGCAGACGAATGGTGACAAAACGGCAGAGATTCATCTGACGTGAAGACGAGAGGACAGAACAAAGGACACCCTCGGAAAGAGTCTCGATCCCGTTTCACTCATATTTTATCTTTAATAAAAAGTTGGTAAAAAGACTTTTGATTTTATATGTGATTTTTATTTAGTGGTGTTTTTTTTGTTTCATAAATCAGTTTTTCACTGTAAAAACTATCATCAGTAAGTCATGACAACTTAAGGTTTTTACAATACTTTTAACTAATTTAACTAATTAGAAGAATTTGAGAATTTTTTTATTATATGACATTAAAGCTAGTTTCATATAATTTAATGTAAATATTTATATATAAACTATATACATATATATATATATATATATATAACTATAAAAAAATTAAAATAAATAAATATATATATATATATATATATATATATATATATATATATATATATATAATATAAATATATATATATATATATATATATATATATATATATATATATATATATATGTATATATATATATATATATATATATATACTGTATATAGAGGTTATTGTTATTTCAACTAATGGTCAAAAGTTGTTTCAGTGCATAATTGTTGATCAATTCTAATATTTTTAATAAGATTTAAAAATATAATACATTTGACAAAATTGTTATAAATTAAAACAATATTTGCTATTAACTCCAAAGGAGCGGGAAGGACTTTGTTTGCAATGTTTGTATTTTCGCTAGCAATTTTGATTTATTGTTCACCGTAATGAAATAACGTTTGGCACATTACTTTGTACTACAAAAGTAAGACATTTGCACATTTGAAGGGAAAATGTGCGTAACAAAAATACGCCTGCCTTTTTATGCAAAAATTTTTTGATATTGTTTTGGGGCCAGTCGCGACCCAGACATGTTCGTGTGTGTGTGTGTGTGTGTGTGTGTGTTTTTGTGAGATCTATCAATTTCAGCAAAATTGCCAGATCTTCAAAGAATGATTTTTTTTCCCCCCACATGCACGATTGAGATAAAGCAACGAGAAGGTGACAAATTTCGGGAGTCTGATTACTCTGCAACAAATCAAAGCGTGGCGTTTCTGCTGAAACATTTTCATATGTAAATCATCCCGACACAAACGTTCCTGTCTGTCACAATCTTCCCACAAAGTGTCCCAAAAATAGCAGATTGCTCCGTTTCTGACACCTCAAATACGGCAGATGCGTTTGAAACACAAAAGAGCACCTCCTCCGGTTTGTGGGAGGGGAGTCGGCCATGTTTGGAGTAAGATCTCATCTGGGCCTGTTCAGTGTGAAGCCTGACAGCTAATGCTTTTATGTGGATAAACAATTCCTCAGACGCACGCCGGGACGGATGTGAGCCGTTGGCCTTGAATAATGCAGGGGGAAAAGAGTGTGACAGCTTAGGAAAACATTGGAAATCTTTGTTGGAGCAAAACCCTCTGTTTGTATTCAGAATTATCTTTCCGGACGCACAAAAGCCGCTTTATGATTAGCACACGCTACAAAAGAAATGCACGCAACCACACTGGCACTTTCATATATCAGTTTGCCGTTTTTTAGCAAACGTGTTTCGTTTATTAAAGAGACATTTCGTTTCGGGTTATATAAAAACGTTTAGAAACCGTTAACTAGAAGGAGCATCGTGTGGGTGTTGACAGGTATAAGACATGTACAGATGCTCTACAGACTTCAAGAACGATTCACAAGAATCACCTTCATCAAGAGAAAGGTCACGGCACGCAACACACAGCCATTTAGAAACATTAGAGAAATGTTACTTTCAAGAAATGCAGAAACACACCGTGCGACAGTGACACCGCGTCTACACCGGACACCGTCTGGGCTACTCGATCACGAAAATCTGGAAAAAGAGATTTTCAAGTCATGGGAATTAAAGAAAAATGGAAGTCATGGGAAAGTGACTGACGATTTAACATCGGAAGTGATTATTTCTAGATATTTTCATGAAAATCTATTGCCGGCCAAAATAAAATTCAAATCAAATCAAATGTTTTGGTTAAAAAATTTTTTTTACATCAGAAATATGAATCTCATTCGGTCATTGCAGATTTGATAATGTTTGACAGTTAATTGGAAAAAATAATAATTACCAAAAAATTATATCGAAATAAAAAAACTACGTAAAAATTTATGTTATTATAGTAAAAATTAAATGGCAATTAAACAGCATTAAATTAAGACAAAAAGTGAATTTTTAATATGTCAAAATGTGTACAAATTCCTGGAAATATGAAGGACAAATAGCTGCAATTCATTCTGTCAAACGATATTTTCCATTTCTGTTTTCACGACAATGGTTTTATTAACACTATTGAATATTATTGTGTTTTTGCTAACAACTTCGTTCACTCATTTTGTTGAAATCAAAAAATTGAATTTACGTCAAATCAATTATTTGCTCAAAGTTGAAAAAGTTAAACATTTTAAAAATTAAATAATAAATATACTTAACCTACATTTGGATTCCCCTGAAAATAACATCATTTTAATTAACAGATTTCTTAAATTTCAACCTGCAGCTCTACAGTCACCGCTTCAGACTCAATGTGAAGCGGAGTGACTCCGGTTCGACCGTCTCGGGTGTAGACGCGGTGCAAGTGCGGAAACAGAGTGAAGAGAAAGCTAAAGTGTTTGGCAGTGCAAAAAAAACTGCAAAATTAAAGCAGTCACTAGTTCAGTGTATATTCATATATATTTATATGTATATATATTAAGGACAATTATACAAAAAAAGTACTTACATCATTTTCAGTCTACGTTACCTTCTTTAAAGAGCAACACACCGGTGGTAATCAAAGTATTTACACAGTAAGACAAAAGCATGTGCTTCTAGAGTACAATACAGTACTAGGCACGGGACTCCCTCAGCAGTGGGATCCAGTCGCCGTGTAGTTGGACATTTCCCGGCGTATAGTGCTAAACGGCGACAGCTCCAGTTCAGTCGTGCACTCGTGCTCGTTGTCGTCGCTGGCCGTGGCCGAGGAGTGCGTGGCGATCCGCAGGGCGTCCGGCGCAGCAGCAGCAGCAGCAGCACTCCAGAAAGGCACGGCCGAAGGGTCTGCAGAGGCACAGCAGGAGCACCGGCGTGACGGCCGCGCGCAGGAACAGCAGCAGCTGACTGAGCAGGTGCAACAGCGCCATGGTGCTCTGAGGGACGCCGGCCGCCATGTACGCCGAAACCATGTTGCACACGTTCTCGGGAACCACGCACGCGCCGTAGACGATCGCCAGCGCCACCACCGTGCAGTTCATCTGGCTTTCCAGTCGGATCTGTTTCTTGTTGCCTCTGGCGCAGCCGCGTTCGGCGCGACGGATTCGCCGCGCGGTCGCCACCGAGCTGCCGATGGTGAAGAGCGTGGGCAGGCAGAAGTAGCAGCCGAAGCACCACCAGAGACGAGCGCCAGAGGTCAGGCCCAGCACGTACAGAGTGTCGGGGAGGGACGTGGAGATGCGGATCAGGCAGCGTTCGGACGCCGGCTCGTCCTCGCCGTTTTCTGACACCAGCTGGCGGATCAGGAGCTCGGGGAGGGCGAGGAGCAAGGCGCCGATCCAGATGACGGCCAGCTTGGCGGCGGTGGAGGTGCAGTTCTCGATCATCTCGTAGTACATCTGAACGTTGGTCGCGGCGCGGAAGCGGTCGATGCAGAAGCGCAGAGGGTGAAGGTGGTCACGCCGAGAGACGCCACCTGGACAAATGCAAAAACAAACGCCGCTTGGTTATAAAAGGGGTGGCAAAAGTGCTGGTGCTTCGCTATCAAACTCAAATATATATACTTTTTTGTGTACAAAATTGATATAAGCAGCGAGTACACCATGATTTTGGCTTTCCAGATTTTGACTCGTACTGAATCACTTCTGTACGCCTATAATACGTGTTTATATTCAGACTATTTAGACTGGTTTTGGGAGCAGCCCGGTACCTTCTTGATTCGTCATAGACATCATCAGAGAAAAGTAGCTCCGGCTACAACGTTCTTCTGCAAGATGCACACAGTCCTGTTTATTAACCGCTAGAGCGTCAAAAGTTATGGACTGTAGCTTTAAATTACGCAACAAATATGGAAAATAGTGGCATAATTTTGGCAGAGTATATCTGCTACCCTACTGCTGTAGTTGTAGATTATTGCTGCTGGCTGCTGCAACAAGTACTGGAGCTGCTGCCAATGTATATGGTTATACAGTGCTGTGAGTATTTAAAACAAACTGCTGCTGCACAAATAGCATATAAAATAAACCGTAGCAGACCTATACAAGTGGAGCTGGGAAGGTGGAGGGTTTCAGAGAAAATCTGAAAGCACACAGCAAGAATCTCTAGTGGATGCTAGCCAGCCATATAAATGCAAGGCAGGAAGCTCACTGCCTCCATAGGTTTTTATACTACACCTAAACCTACCCCTTACATGAAACTGTGCAGTTTTAGATTTTCAAAAACAAACAAAATCATTTAGTATGTTTTTTTAAGCCTTTTGAACTATAGTGGCATTGGCAGTGTCCTCATAAGCCACCTTTAAATTGCAATACCTCTGTCATACCCATGCCATTAAATAAATTGGTGTCCCCGTACACCACACATGTCAAACCACCCACTCACTAACACACACACACACACACACACACACACAGAGACACCAATTTACAGGAGGCAACATTATATTTAGTATGCAGTAACCATGCAGCTAACCAATTGCTAACTAAATAACCATTTAGTTTTCTAAATAAGAAACAACGTTGAAAACCATGACATTTCTTTGTTATTTTTATCAGCTGTCAAGGTCGGCATCATGCCAACCCTGTTTGCGATGTCTTTGAGAGCTGCGTTATGTGTCAGTAGGAGTCTAGTGTAAATGGTGTAAGGCCAGTGGCGTAAACAACCCGCTTGAAAGGAAAGTCTGAATTATATCTGGCATCTCGCTGAACCCAATCCTACAGCTGGGAACCTTCTCCTAATAATCATTCAGCACATAGCAGCAGGTTCGCCGAACGAGTAACAAACAGCTCTGGTTTTTACAGACTTTTATTGTGACAGACAGTCAACCTCCTGCAGGCCCGGCAATTAATTCAGCCTGAACAGAGAAGGCCCTAAAACTCTCCCAACGCACCCTTCCCACTGCGAAACGGGACATTCTGCGTGACTATTGCCACAATAAATTGGGTGAAATGAAAGAGTGTTTACAGAGGCGACACAAAAGAAACAACTGCAATGAATGGGAGACAACTGGAGAGCTTCTTGGCCGCGTTCGAGCCGCTGCGTCCCAGCGGATGATACGAAACCCAAATGAAAGAGCCAACTAAGTGTTTGTCTTCATTATCATAATTACAGAGCAATCAGGCACATCAGCATCAAGGAGGAGACAATTAGCGGACGGCGGCTTGTGCGGTTGTGCATCGCCGGCTAAATGAAAACTAGTCCGCCTCTTTCATCTCCAAAAGCTGATCGTTGAGATCCTTCATCATTTTGACAAAAGCAGACTGTTCAGAATCCATTATGGACCATTGTGTCCATTAAGACGCTATAATGGTGCTATATTACTTCTATAGGTGTGAAATGCATCCATCCTGCCCCATTACGCTCGGCACGTTCACTGCGCAGGAGGGGATTATTCTCGCAGGACGAGCAAGTCAGAAAAGTGGACTGCAAACTACCGCTGGCTTCCCCTGTGTGTTTTCTGGGCCCATAAAGTTTCTGAAAAACGGTAATTCAACTGGTTTTGGCCCTTTCTTCACACAACCTTGCGAGAGCATTAGAAGGACTCACGAAATGGCATTAGCTTGTAAGTTAGATTCATTTCTGTGAATCAGTTCATCAGTTGATTCAATGAATCAATTTAAAACAACAAAAATTAAACGGGTAGATTTAACTTAAACTTTTTTCCTGAAGAGCAAATGAGGAATATATACACCGTGTCGGGGGTTAGCTTATACCATTCATTCCTTAGGCTCCAAACAGGCATGAACACTTCCAAGTTTTCTAGTTTTTAGTTACACGAGTAAGTATGGTGAAACAAAATAAAACAATTCAAGATAAAAGATGATAAATATAACGTATGGCTGAAGAGCACTTCGCAACCTCTCACTTACATCAATACCATAGACATACATTATTAAAATAAAGGTAAAAAAAATTCCTGGATGGCAAATCAAATAAATTCAAAGGGAGTCAAGCCCACAGGCTGTGATTCATGTGATCATGTGGTTAGAAGCTCACTTTCTACCTTTCACAGTAATCAAATTTAAGGTCTCTCTTGTCTCCTCACACCTCACGCTCTGGAAACCCGACCAGTCTCCTCTCTCTCTCTCTCGGTCTGATCTCACATTCACATGCGTTTGGAGGCATTTTCTAGCTTACAGGTTTCCTAGCAGCAGGTGATGATAGCGTTGGCTGCAATGGTCTTTACTAACGGCTCATTAATTCTCTGATTAAGAGGCTCTCCACTACGATGGAGGTGCTGGTTATTAATCTGGTTTAACGGCTGCTTTTAGACAGGGTGACTGCAGGCCATTGTTGGGCTACCGGCCAGCAGGGACAAGCAATAATTCTTACTTATTGACAAATGAGATGCACGAGGCATGATCGAGCTAGAAGCAAAAGCTATTAGAGGAATATTGTTATATATGATGACCACAGAATGAAACAAATACATATACAGCCACATAAATTCAGAGCATTAGAAGAGGAGTTAACAGCCTGGATCAAAAACACGCACACAAAGTGGATTAATAATAGAAGAGAAATCTAACAAAAACCTGTAATGAATGCAAATCCAATAATATTAGATCAAATTAAATGCATCTTACGCTACAAGCGGTTTCCATAAAATAAAATAAAATAAAATAAAATACAATTAAATTAAATCCAACTTGCATGACCATAAAACAAGCAGTTTGGAGAACGGTTAAAATAAAATATAATTGAAAATTATATCAATAAAAAAAAGAAAAGTTACTAATAGAACATAGCCAACAAAAACCTCTCAAGAATTCAAACAACAAAATTTAAAAAGCAATACCTTTAAATAAAATGAAATAAAAACAAGTACAAGTGGTTTGTAGAATGAATGGAAATAAAATAAATGACCTGGAAATATTTTAAGTGGTGTCTGCTAGATCAAAACACACCACCATGATGCTAAGGTTGCTATCCAGCTCCTAAAACATCCAGAATGTTATCATATGTTGCTATGACAGTGGTAGGACGCTTGAAAGCCGACAGCTGTCAGATACTCATCTGAATCATGTTTGCTCAGACGAAACAAGGCCTTCCTGCAAATCTGTGTGTTGTGACTGATGCAATCTCCAAAAACCTAAAGGCCAGTCAAAACACAAGTCAAGTTAAAACACTGGCACTGACACGCCGCCCTCAGATGCGCTCGACCAACCGCGGCGAGAAATGTCAGACCTCCGATGAAACAAACCCAATGATCAGACAAGTTCAACCGGCGCTCGCTGAACTTGCCTGCAGTGGAGCAAAACTCAACAATACACTTCTCCACCCTTGAGCAGCAGCTCTCCGCAGGAGACGACCGGCGAAGGGACGTCAAAAGTGAAAAGTGTCTGGTCTGGACAAAACTCCCAGCTCACGTGAACTATCACGCACCAGCACGCATGTGTGTGTGTGTGTGTGAGTAATGGAGCCGGAGGCGTTTTCTCCCTGTGGAGCACTCTGCCCTCAGGACTGGCTTTACCCGACACTTAGCTTGCATGCAGTCGCCGGCGATCAGCATTCACAGAAGCGCCGGAGGGACGAGCACATGCACGCATGCACAGTGGCTCGTTTTCATTCAGCTTCGCCATCGTCAGGCCCGAGCCTCCTGGCCCTCTCTGCCTGTCCCATACAATCACAGCAGGACTCTCCAAAACCCCTTACACCCTTCACGCTCACGCGGTCTACTTCTCATAGGCAAACGGATGAGAGAGTCTCACCAAAGCCTCTTTAAGGCGAGACGGTTCAATCGGTGGCCATCTTGGTGACGCCCCTGGACAGCTATTTTGTGTGTAAACAAAGATAGCTCCTTTCTGCCTGAATGGAGGAAGGCTAGACTGGGGCCTGCATCCTTTGAAAAAATACGTAGCATTTGGATACTAATATGTACCTTTTAAGGTACTTAGATACACCTTTTTAAAAGGTACCTGCGACAGCAACTACAAATAATAGCAAATGTACTGCTGCCTTGCTGTTGAAATTAAAGACTCAAGGTACAAAAGCTACAAGTGGTCTGAATGACACCCTAAATTCAACCATTAATGAAGTAAAATAAATGAAGCCTGTTTTAAGGAACATTGAAGAGAGAGTCAAATAATGTATATGAACACGAAAGAAGATATTTTAAAGAATGGGTTCCAAACTATGGAAGTCAGTGGGTACTGTTTAGTTACCCACATTCTTCAAAATATCTTCTTTTGGGCTTAACAGAAGAAACTTCCACAGAAAGTTCAAAGTTCATCCCTTTAAGATCAAATGATTGTTCAGCACCTAAGACATTCTTCTTCTCATTACTGTAATGTAAAGGCAGTACTGTCTTTACGTTAAATGAATGCTTTATAATTGAATAAATGAAAAATGCAGTAATGAACTGACTTTATTAGAGTAAAGAAACTGAACTAGAATAAACTAAATCTAGGCAAAAATCTGCAATAAATAAATAACATATACTTAAAAACTTGCTTTAAGCAATTTACTTCATGCATAATTGAATATTTTCCCCTATTTGATTTTAAGGAGAAATATGACCTAGATGTGTTTTTGTGAGGTTCACCAGGACAGGTTTCCAGCTATAAAATGAGTCCACAATTATTTGACACTGAAGAAGCGTGGTGTAAAGTGAGCCGTGCTGAAACTGGGTGTGGTGAGGAGACGCTGCTGCAGATTTCACCTCAAGTAAACGCTCATGGTTGCACCATACAATATGTGATGGGAGCGGGCAGAGGTCAGTGCAGGCGTCCTGAGGGCAGGGTGGAAGATCTTTTGCATGCAGGGAGCACTGACGCGTCTCGAAACAAGACCCAGTTACCAATGATGCCTTAACGCTGCCTGTGCGTGAAAAACTAGACCCTTGCAATGTAGAAGAACACAAAAGATGATATCTTTTAGAACGACGGGGTCAAAACAACACCGATTTTCATTGTAAATTAAAAAAAATTGTAGGCCTAAATTTTAGATTTTTTTTTAACATTTGCATTGAATTCAAGCGATTTGCATAAATGCATTTTGAAAATACAGTAATTTAAATCGAATCAAATAGATGCTGTTAATAAATTTTTTTTTTTTTTTTTTTTTTGAGTGCAGAAATCTTACTGTTTGTCATTCATTCAAGTTTATGTTCATTCAAATTTTTTCTTTTATAAACTTTTTTTGGGCAATTTTCCAAAACATCTCCTCCTCTGTCCCACAAAGGAAAGAAATTCAAATACGTGAATGTAAAGTTTCTTCTATGATTTTTTTCCTCTATCATCCCATGCAAACATTCAACACCTGTCATGAATGAACGTGGAATCCGTTACCTCAATGTACGGTACGACTTTACAGGTGAACTGGCCCAGCAGCCAGGTCTTTGTGAGCTCGTGAAACACCACGAGCGGCAGGCAAAACAAGAGCAGAGCAAAGTCCCAAATAGCCAGGTTGGCCAGAAGAGCATTCGAGATGCTCCTCATGTAGTAGTTATGGCACACCACACACATTATTGCTATGTTCCCCGTTATTCCCACGGCGAAAATGAGGATGGAAACGATGGTGACTGCGTACGCCCCATACGTCTCGCTGGTGACGGGGTAGAAAGGGTTGGGGAAAAACTCGCTCTCCTCGTCCTCGGCGTACGGAGGGGTCATCGGAGTCGCGTCCCACGGGTCATCTATCTGTTTGGTGTGGAACTCGGCATATCTGGTGAGGTCGAACGGGAAATCAGTGGAGGTGAGCGCTAGAGGCTTGGGCATCGGTTCCCACATGGATAAAGAGGATGTCAGGGCGTTATAATAAGTTTCGACTGGTGTCAATGGGGCAGCGCTTTTATCCTGGCCCCTTTTCAAGCTCTTAAACGCTTTCTTGTGGTGTTCCTTTGTGCCTCTTTTGCGTCTGTGGTTTCTTTCTCGCTTGCTTGTTGAATGCAGCTTAGAGTTATTGTGTCCAGCTACTGTTCCCATGGCAGCAGGCATCTCGCCGTTCAACTTTTTCCTTTTATGTCGCCGAGAGCGCTTATGTAGGTCCGTGGCACTCTCCGTGACCGCGCGCGTTCTGTTCGACAAGAGACGTCTGTATTCGTACCGCTTCCCTCCGCTCTCCAAAAGCAGCCAGAGGTGCGAAGACAAGTTAGCGCGGTCTTCTGAAGTCTGTTTGATGTCAAAGGCTCGATGCCTCGCAGGGTGCGTGGCACTGGGCTTGGCATCACGAAGAGTGACCGGTTCTTTGGTGTGCGCGTTACGGCTTTCTCCGTGCAACAAAACACGCGGGCAACCTGCAATGAAAAAGATCGTTCTCAAAAGCAGCAGCCTCTGCATCTTCACCGAGTCAGTGTGCTGCCTGGAGATGTTAGAAAAAGCCTCTCGCGTGGTGCATCGCAAAGAACGCGCGCCGTTTTTCCTAGATTCACATTGTCGGAAGGAAAAGTTGACGCGCGAGCGATCGGTGGAGGCTAATTAGATCCATGCAAATGACTTTTCCCGCTACATCCACTCGGCTGCTGTGCGGCAAATAAAAAGCACCTCCTCGAGATTCTTTGCGATCCTCGTCTTAAAGTGGCAGAAAGATGAGATCTCCTGCAAACGGCATCATTCGCGTTTTTGCTCGCGCATCCCAGCCAGCTGCAGGAGTCGGTCGCATCTCGTGTTCTGTTGGGCGCGGCAACCCGGACTCGTCCTGCGCCTCTGCTGTGCGCGGAGAAGCGGAGCCCGCCGCGAGTGAACGAGTGAGTGAGTGAGTGAGGAGCCGTGAAGAAAATGGACGGACTCTCTCCTGGCGGATAACCTTGTTCTGTCAAGCCGGATCCATCAGCATCAGCCCCTCGGACCACCGCAGCTGGAGGCGACCCCGCCCCGCCCGTGCGTAGCACATTCATTACCATGCGTAATTACGCATGTCAACAGAATCATAATCCGATCAGTCTTAAGAGTAACACGGGCTTATACGTGTTCAATTACAGCTGCGTGTCACAGTAACATGCAGGAAAAGTGCAACTGCAAAATAATTCAATACGAGCTGCGACAATAAATGGGCGAAATATTACATTTATGGTTTCTATACGCAGATTATGGTGCATGCACACAACAAAAATGAATGACGAGACAAGCTACTTCATGATAATGAATGAACTGTACATGCAAACGTGTAAATAAATGTCTAAAACAAGAGATTGCTGATATTAAATAAGTTAGTCATGCATTGTACATGCAACGATTACAATCATAACAATAAACGTATACAATTAGTGATCATTAATATATACTTTGAGTCACTACAAGTTATATTTGCAGTTTCTGAACATGCAATCAGTAATAAAGCGTGATAGTAAATAGAGAAAACGTTTATTTATGAATTATGATCATTGCAATGTAGTGCAATGACAATCAGATGTCTATGTGGGGCCCCTGCATCTGTTAGTTTCAGTTCTGAAAGCTTTTTAATGCATTGGTATGTCAAACAGGTTTCTCTGCCTGTGGCAATGTCACAACAGAGCAAAGCACTCTGAGCGGAAGGGCAAGAGCCGACTTGTTTCCTGCCGGACAGAAACTTGGGCTTAGAGACGTACGTTCACAAACACTCAAACAGCCTTTCATTGCCTTGCAAAACATAAGTGATTATGTGGAAACGCTCCTTATTTAGCATCAGACATGCTTTAGTTTCTTTGTTCCGCCAGGTCCAAAGTTTCATCTCTAAGTCCTGCTGGTCAGCGAAAGCCTGGCTGAATATTGAAGTGTAAAAGAGGAAGGCCAGGTGCAGAACACAAGCTACTGGGGTTGGCACAGCCTCGGAGAGAATGATGCTCCGTTGCCAAATCTAAGCATGGGGTTCAAAACGCTAAATAACAGCGTGAGCCGCAAGGTCAGATACCTGACAAAAACCGAAAGCTGACTGAAATGTTTTTGTGAATGGAACGAATGGAATCGACCAAATGATTTGTGCAGCATGATGAGCGAGACGTTTGAGATGATTATATTTGTGAAAAATGTTTACATTTGTGCTTTACATTCTAAAATATAAACAATTTCACCATTTGGCCTTCTTTTGGTGCCCTAATAAAATACCTGCAGTGATTATTTCCTAATCAGAAATGCCAGAAAAAAAAATTTATGCGAAGCAAATCTGCACTGAAAAAATTATATATTTTTAAATCTCGAACATAAACATATTAGGCCCGTCCAAATGCAGCATTTTTATGTTGTCTTAAGCATACATTTTCACCAAATTTAGATGAAAAGCACAAAATACACTTACTTGCACAACACACACACAACACACACACACACACACACACACACACACACACACACACATATATATATATATGTGCAACACTGTATTTGGACTGCATTATTATAACAAAAGCAATGTTTATAATGCATATGCTTTCTACGAGGTTGATATTACTTCCCAAACCTAAGGATATGACAGACTCAAAAAGCATTATAAACACAGATGTTCATATCACTAAGCAACTGGGTGGATATTGTGAGTGGGATAGATATTGCGGCAATCTAAAAGCGCCACCTGGCGGTGTAAAAGAGTATTGCATAAACAAAAAAAAAAAAAATCAGCGCGAGAACAGACTCGCCCTAAAATCGCTCAAGACGGGTGTACTGCACGTCTAGCACAGTGTGAACCTACTTAAGCAGTATAAAGGGTACCGAAGTGTGACTCACTGAGGGAATGAAGCTCGAATAACCCAGCGACACTGCATTACTGTGATCAATCACCTGCTGTCCACACGAGCGCCAGATGATAAATGACTCTTATCTCCGAACAAGCACCGGCAATATCTCACTGCTACTGTACATGCACAAAATCATAGATAAGAGTTGGCATGAATCAATCAATCAATCATTAAAAATATCAAGCAAGCACATTATATCTGAAAGTGAAGCTCATGTCGCTCTAAACCATCGCAACTCTTTCTTTCTTTAGAACGCAGACGTCTAGCAAACCGTCCAGATTTCTGTTTTTTTTATATACGATATAAGTTCCTCAGCAAGGCATCAAGCTCATAACAATACTGATAGTCTAAACCTGATGCCACATGACCACTCATACTGGGTCAGCAGAGGTCCTAGTAAAAGCCATTCAATTCTCCACACAATAGGACAGAAACATCGTATCACTTAGAGAAGTGGCGTGATGACAGCAGTTAGTGGTGAGTGCAGCGGCGAGCGAATGGAAGAGGACTGTCAGTAATGGCCTCTCGGATTGCTCTGGATGACTCAGATCCTCCTTTCCGCAAATGCACCGACTGAACCGAGCGACAAATGCGTGTCTGAAAGCAAAACAATGTTATAAAACAATAATGCAATCTTTAAGTACCAAAAAATCGTAATAGAATAACAATGAATGCTAGTATAAATGTGCTGTGGGTATTGCGGGTGTTTTAAAGCATCGCTAAGCAGTTTAGTATCCTGGGTGCTTTTGAGCACTAAGTAGTTGCCAGGGTGCTCTAGATGGTCGCTTACTAGATCAAGTATGATATTCTGATGTCGAATGCCTCAAGTGGAGGGCTATGGGATCTAACAGGCTATAACAGTCTGAGCAGCTACACTCCTAAAACCACGAAGAACCTTTAGCACACATGCAACCCTTCCACTAAAACAGTTTTTGTAATGGAAAAGTTCTTAAAAATTCTTAAAACTAAACAAATACATTTCTTTACAGAATGCTTCACTGGAAAGGTTCTTTTAGGACCCATAAATGGTTCTTCTACCTATGGCACTGGTGCAAAAAACCCTTTTGGAACCTTTATTTTAAGTGTATAAAGGTTCCGTGGATGATGAAGGTTCTTCCTGGAACATCTCTCAAAAGAAAGAGTCGACTCTCAATCATTGAAACGAGTTCTAAACTGTTCCATGTTAAAGAAATAAATTGAGGGCAACATGACGACCCTTTATTTCCAATAGTGTAGTGTTTTTGAGGGGTTTCAAAGTAATTTTATAGTATTTCAATAACCACTGAAATTCAGATGAGCTTTGAAAATGCTTTATATAGCAGACCTCGCGGAGAAATACACCTTGACAAAAACTCAATCAATGTGTGCCGGTGAAAATGTATCTATCTGTCAGAGAGCCTTCGCTTCCTGCGATCAAGCCACCTCCGTGTTTAACCCAGCTGTCTGTTCTCCTCTGCTTCCTCAAGGGTAATTCCTTTCGCGTCTGACACACTCGCACATATTGACGTCTGTCGAAAGGAAAGAGAAACACGCTTGTCTTTATTCAAATAAGCACACAAGCTTGTTCCAAAAGCCATTTGGAGCGCTGCTGAGAATTCGGTACAGGATATAACAGAAAAAAAAGCTGTTATTCGACCACAACTCACGCTAAGACTTTCTTTGGAAAAGAGCGACAAAAACATTCTTCTTAATTTCTCTGCCAATATGCTTTTACATGAAGACAAATAACGGTTCTGAAGGGGATAATTGCCAGTATTTGCAGTCTAACTATGCATGACACAACAGGCTAAAACAGGCCGAAAGGGCTGAAGACAGAGGGAGAAACATATATCTCTGCACATATATTTCAGTGAATGTCTCCACCCTTTCATCAGCTACAGACAAAGCGCACAGTATGCAACCCCGTCTGCTAAAGTATAGTCCAACTCTTTTATAGCTCTGACAGAGCGTGTGCCGCGCGTCTCGCGTAAAACGTAATAGAGCTGCTTCAGTGCACTGTAAAAGAAAATCATTTACAGTAAAACATGAGAGCAGACACTGATAACTTGGCCTTTTCGGCAACTTCAGAAGAAAACGTAACGGCTCTAAGAATGCAATACATATTTACTCGACGATATGAAGTGCAATATAAAACACACACACACACACACACACACGTGCATGTAACCAATAACACAAATAAGAAAAACTTTAAATGCAAATATGTGAGCTAATATTACGGTAATGGCCTTTTCTACATAAATATGGTCAAAATGTTTTATTACGTCAAACAATATAGTGTTAGGAATGTACATGATATGCCTCAAGTTTCATTTAATATAATAACAGTCCATGCATATGAAGAACTAAAATGACACTATTAAGATGGTTTTTAATGTGCATTTTTAACAGTCTCTTATATTTAGTTTCAGTAATTTCACTTTCATTGCAACGAGAAGGTAATTGAATATGTTATTTACTGATACATTTTTTTAAAAGAAAATATGCATCATTTTTGCATATATATATATATATATATATATATATATATATATATATAAATGATGCATATATATATATATATATATATATATATATATATATATATATATATATATATATAAACACATCCCCACACACACAAAAACACATTATTTTAACATTTATATAAGCTACTGTATCGTTTTTACAGCCTCCTCCTCAAGAGAACCTGTATTTTTTTAACTTGGCCACATGATGGAGCTCATTGGTCGATCTTCAAGTTTCATACCTGAAGAGATCTGACACTCTCTTACAAGACTGCAATTTCGTCTTCTAATCTTATCATCTCAGCTGACTGTAGGCCCTTATAAAAGGAAAAAAAGACAGCATTGCACTTACATGGTCTCTATTACAGGGCTGAAAATCGCAGGCTGAAGTCGAGCCAGGGCGAGAGCGTGTTGGCAGCCGTACAGGAAGCCTGCTATCATCAGGTTTGCAGGTTTGACTCAGACAGCGCTGAAGGATGATACACACACACACACACACTGATACTGAGATGAGCCCAGAGGACGACTGGAGCCACTTTAGTCTCCCTCTCAGACCAAAACCCATCTGCTGCAGTAGATCATTTCATCCCTTGATTATGACTTACGGTTTCGACACTAACCTCCAGACCAAACATTGATCAGCATTCGTTTTCCAAACTGGAATAAATGGGTGCTTTGGTGGTTCTAAACGTTGCTTACTTATGACCAAGTCAACCTTGGAAAGAAAAAACTAAAAAAACGACTGTCTGATATTCTGGCCTGTTGAAATTGTACTACCCGAAATGTAAATTGCTTAGAAAAGCAATAGCAAGTATCATTCATGTCAGTAGCACAAACAGTGTGGGACGGGTTAGGCATCGAAATGGTATAATTATGGGATTAATCAAATCCCTTAACATAAGTACAAGAAATATAGCGACGCTTGTCTTAGCAGCATCAAACTACAGTGACAAAGTAGATGTGAAGAAAGACCAAGCGGGATCAAAACAAGATATTTACTGGGGATTATTGAACGGTCCTGCGCTAATGAGACGGCAACAAATACACTGAAACATCCTCTCTCCGAGGAATAATTCATATCCATACGCTCTTCAGAAGCCATAAGCGGCAAACAATTCATCAACACTGAAGGAAAAATTCATCATGTTTGATAGAAAAATAATAAAAAGAAAACAAAAACAATTCTAAATGAAAACGGTGGCGTATTACAATAGCCTATATGAAAGCCAGACACCAGGCGGACGGTTATATAAATCATAACTCTTTTTTGCAGTAAGCCTCCCTTGTCATATTTCATAAAAGTGGCGCCAGCGACACAAAAACGCGTCTTTGCCACCTTAGCACGGTTCATTCTGATTCAGTTTGGGGCGAAACTGCTGATTGGAGAGAAAAAGGGAGTCAGAGAAAGAGGAAGTGGCAGAGAATAAGGAAGACGAGACGAGGGGAGATTCGCAGCGACACCTGTACCGTCTTCAGCTGGGTGGGATGTCAGGAAAGTTTGGCTTTAACTTTCTCAACAACTAATTTTAATGGCCAATTAAACAAATTAAGTTTCCCAGTGCCACGGCACGTACGACCCTCAAGATAGAGACCATCAAACGCGACGTGACGGCAGCTTTTGCACCGCTGCTCCAAACGAAAGCTCGAGATCAAAAACTCCCTCATTAAAAAGTCTCCTGTCGCCACACCTCTAAGACAACGGATTAGGATCCTGATCCAGTGCAAGACAAAAGCATGACATAAATATTTAAGCATATTCTTAAGGCGCTGTTTGGATTTATTTTACCCCTAAAGGTCTCATCTCAACCAAAGCGCTGCTGCTTTTAACAAATGAGTTTGGCTGAAGTTTTGTGCGCTCATGCTTCATATACTGTACACTGACTTCTAGTGATAAGACTACGTGGACGCTCAAGACAAGACTAAGGAAAGTGAAAAAAAAGAAAGAAAAGTAATTCAGAAAGCATCTGACCCTTAAAAGAGGTTTTAAGGTTTGAAACTGTTAAGAGCACGGACAAGGACTTTTAAGACACTTAGCAGTAAAGAAAACAGACAAATCAAAGTGAGATGGTACACATTAGATCTGGCAGGGATCGGGTTTGGGGTCGATCTTACTAGAGACACAATAAATGCCACAGCGCCCCAAAAATGGAAGTAATCTGTACATTAACATATTTAGCGTAAAGTGTAAAAATGCAGCAGAGATGGAAAAAAAGTGATCACCCAAAGAACTACAGCGCTTTCAGAAACGTATTGTGTCATTTGCTATAAAACACGCTAAGCATGACAGCATGGTAAATGAAAAATAAAGAATGTGTGTGTGTGTGTGTGTGTGTGAGACAGAGAGAAGGAGAAAGAGATAGAGAACCGTAAAAGTGCATCCAATCAGTCTTCAGAAGACTGTGTCATATCTAGAGGTCAGCCCTGCTTCCTCCCTAAAAATAAAGGTTTTTGTCTTTTCCTTACTCAGAGTTGCTCTCAGATTGGTCCTGAATCGCTCTTAAGCTAGAAATGTTTAAGCTAAAACGGGAGCACTCTGAGAGGATCCTTCAAATCTTGCTCTGTAGATACGGTTGTCTTCTTAAAATAAAATCTTAAGACGTTTGTAAGCGCATGCAGTTCTGGGACAATTCTCGTTCTCATGGTGGGTTTTGCCAAATACTTTTTTTTTATCCAATATTTATTATATATATATATGTACAAACGGCACAGCATAAGCACATAACTAAATATAGACAATGTCATATCTTCCAAATTGGCACCAACGACAGGATTTGATCGACTTGATAACTTGTAATCTTAGGCCTCTGTGGCCATCAGCCACAAAGCCCTTCCGGGGGGGCTTCTAAGTGAGGATTATGGGATACGGATTGGGCAGGCAATGACCCAAAGCCTCGCTGAGCCCGCAGTGCGTCCGTCCAATTCAACCTCTGATCCAAAGCTCAGACAGAAGATCGCCGCACGTAATTTGATATCTCTCTGATAGATCGAATTACGTCATCTAACGTTCCCAATGCGTTATAATTCTGACAAATGGTTCCAGACTCCAAACGTTTGATCAGCGCTTTTTCGAGTGCTTGTAAATAACGCAGTTTGTTATCTTTGGCCTATAAAAAAAGAGCCATTTGTCGTACTGTGGCGGTGTCTCGACTTTTATTACAAGTAGGGTTTTTTGGTGGGAAGGCTCATGACTCAAGCTGTCAGCAGATGGCACTGTGGCCCAGTGACAGATGCGCAGTCATTACGAGTGTGCGAGAGAATGCAATTACAACCACTGGGGGAAACAATTAAGTGGTAGAGGTAGAGCTCTCTACACCGCTGCAGTCTGGGAGAGAGCCCACTTCTGTGCTTCTCAGCTTTAGTGCCCGCAGGCGATGGTGAGGAAGAGGCAGAGGCAGAGAGAAAGAGAGAGACCCTCTGGCAGCGCTGCTGTGCTAGCCACTAATAGGCTGCAGCATGCTTCAGCGGGATGGTATTTGATGGCAGTGGTGTGAGGGAATGTGCACGCGTGTATAAAACTCGACAACAATACAAACAAGATTTTCCTTAAGAGAAAGTCACCGTTACAATGCTAGACGCCAGCGCCTCGGCATGTTCCTATACAGGCGCTAGGGTGTTCATTGATTGCTGCGCTGTAGCTGTTATATAGAGCATAGCATTTCTTAAAGGGGAGGGGCCTGTGCAAAGTTACATCATTCTACCATCAATCTCAGAATAGCCCGCTTTGATAAAGGAACTAAAAATAAGAAAAAGCATCATCGTTATAGAACGGGTGAGTACACACACTTTCGACACACATCTATGTTTCAACAACTCGTAAAGTGGCAACACAAAATCTAAATATTCAATCAACAAATCCATTTTGACAAACGCGTCTGTCAGTGCAGAGCGAATTGGCCTTTGAGTGTATTCATTCGTTCCTATGTTGTTTCCAAGAGCAGTTGCTAACTTCTTACTCGTTGGTTGCCTGGATATTGTTAAACAGTTGCTAGAGTGTTCGAAATATTTTAACTCATTGCGGTTGCTATGGTGTTCTCGGGAGTCGCTAGGGCATAGCATTTCTTAGGTGTTCTCAATATTTGAAGTTGTTCCTGCACAGATTCAAAATTATTCTGAGTGACTAAGCGCTTTGGTGTTTTTCGTAGTTGCAAGTGCATTGCTATACAGTTTGTAAGATACTTGAAGTTTGACGCTGTGTGGTTGGTATGTTGTTCTTTGTATTTGCTGCAGTATGTGGTTTCTAAGGAGCTCTGAGTGTTTTAAAATGTCACTATATGTTTGCAAAGGTGTTCACAGGGAGGTGAGCTTGTCGAGATACTGATAAGTGGTACTACTATGGTGTTCATCTCTATGTTTTTAACCGCTATATGTTGTTTTTGGTACTTGTGTATTCTTAGAGGCTCAAAGTGTTTTTCGCTCATTGTAAAAGCGCCCTTATACAGATGTTCGGGGCGACTAACACATTACCATGCAGCTGTTAGGACGTCCTGAGTGGTATCACTCTATCGCTATGTGGTTGCTAGGGTGTCTTAGCAGTTTTGTATTGGTTGTTGTGGTTGTTCAGGGCGGCTTGCTTCAAAAACACTTTGGGACACTTAAATTAAATTTTGAAGGTTTGTGATTTTAACAATCCCTGAAACCCAAAGCATGAGCAACAGTAACAGTAACAGTAACAGTGATGCTTAACTTACCAACAAATGTCTGGATGTGTATATGCGGCATGCAAGCATATGAGAGCTTGTGACAGTGAGAGAATGATAAAGACTCATGTTGTGGGTGTGTGTGGGCCGAGTCTGTCTGGCTGTTAGTGTATATGGCTAACAGTGCAGTATGACAGAAACCGCAGTGGTGTGTGTGTCGCTTTACAGCATCATTAATCTCATATTGTGAAGCCCTCTGCACTTTACTGCATGCACACAGTGCGACTCACAAATTCATCAACCGTTTCATAACAAACCCTGTTTACTGCTGATAGAATAGTATGTTTTTTGAGCTTGCTGTAACATGGCGAGATTCCAATCGTGGGGAAAAAGATGGCAAAAGACGACACGGTCTCAGTCAGCCTTTAGTGGTTTCCAGTTACCTGTGGTCAGGAGTTCACGTGCGCGGTTCGCAAAAGACAGCCAGGTCAATTTGTCCTGATCTTCTCTTTCACCCGTTTCTATCCTGCCAAACAATCACACTTAGTGAAAGCCCAAGGTTGACTTGTAAGAAAGTCTTTCGGCAAAAAAACGAAGAAACGGCAGACTTAGATCAACGCAGGGTGTTTGCACAGGATGAGAAAAATGAGCAGAAACGATGGCCAATAAGTGCGGCCCCACAGCATGATTAAACGCCGCGGTTATATCTGCCGTATCCCTGCGAATCCTGTTTACAGTTGTTTGTAAAAAAAGAGCTCCACTGTAACAAATCTATTTGTGTTCAGTGCGTTGAGTTCCATTCAGTGCATTTATGACACTGTTAATAAAGAAATTACGGCTGGAATAATGCGGCAAATATGCAGCAGTGCATACTAGTATGAACATGCAAATGAATTATATATTCGTACTCATACTGAATAATACATGCATGCATATATATATATATATATATATATATATATATATATATATATATATATATATATATATATATATATAAAGGTTCCAGGTTGGGTAGGTTTAAAGGTGAGTTAAGGTGTGAGGCAGGGCCACTCTTCTGCAGAGTTCAGCTCCAACCTTAAAAGAAATCCTAAAGACTTTGATTAGCTGGTTCAGGTGTGTTTGATTAGAGTTGGAGCTAAATATAAAGTGGGACCCAATACACTTTGGCCGTTATTGAGGTGCAATATGGGTAAGATAAGGGATGGGTTTAGGTACGTTTAATGGTGGGTTAAGCTGTAAGGAATGGATCAACAGTGTAATTACAGAAATTAATTGCAAAAAATGTAATTACATGCAGGTACAATGCGAAAATATGCATGTGCACAATAACTGCATTCAATAATTTATTTAAATGTACTGTAGGTGCATGCAAAGTGGGCCTTAAATAGTTACAATTTAAATAAATGATGATTAAAAAATTAAGACCAAAACCTCATGCAAAATATGATCTATTTCCTGTAATTCCTTTTTTTTTGTTCGGGCTATGTGGTGAAATGCGAGCTGGACAGGTTTTCACGAGACTCCCCATACACGTGGCCCAGTGCATTAACCAGGAGTGACTCAGTCTCAACTCTTTCCCATCATCTCCTTGTAACAGAGACTGACACCAAACACTTGTGTTCGCCTGCAATCATCTTACCCAGCGCACGCACAAAAACACTCCCAGCGCAGAGAGTCCTTCACACACAGGCGCTGGAGCACCGCCGCTCCGGAACTGATGTGACCGACTGTGCATTATGGGATATCGAAGGGGGAGGGAAGCGATCGGGCCGAAGTGGGACACAAGTCCATACTTATCTCTGCAGTGCTCTTCACTCTAAACTACAAAAACAACAGAAATTAAATGAAAAGCAGGCCAGCGATGTTGACTGAAGAAACGCAAGCGTGGGTGAAGACGGAGGAAGTGCAGTGGCAAAAGAAAATTAAACTCATTTCATAAGCTCAATTCAATTAAAAGTGAAAGCATGTTTATTTTTCTTAGCCCACTGGCACTTTTTATTTTTATAAGGATAAACATGATTAAAATGTTGGTGAGACTTTGCATTAACTGTACTGTACAGCTGCATTATAAAAAGTGCTATATAAGTAAAGGCTTATATAAGTCAAGTCACAAGTTTAACAAAGGCATTATAGTTATTAATAATGTGCGTTGTAATGCATTATATCTTGTCATAAATAATTGTAGCCAGATTTGTTATGCATAGCGTAATGATGAATTGAGAAGTGTTAGAATTATTTATGAGATCGTACAATGCACACCAGGCAAAATTAATGCATTAAAAACATTTTTAAAACAAGACGTTATGCTTTTATTACTCAAAAAAAGACAATTATTTTTAAGTGAACGCGGCTGAATGATGCGTGCTATATTTGTACTTTACAGACATACTAGTACTAAAAAAAAGCTTGCTTACATCTCGGATAACCTGAGAGCAATAAATCAACGGCAAATTGAAACTTTTTGGACTATGCCTTTAAGCCAATCCACATGCACTGATTTCAGCTCGTGCTTTACGCCGCAAACCACCGATTTAGATCCGAAGTTTCTCTGCATTATGCTAAACTATTAACATGTGAAAAAAGGTTAATGATCGCAGGTGGCTTCCTCTCTGTGGGAGAGTTTCCCGTGCAGATATTGATGGAGGCGTCAGAGAATCTCTCCCCTCCGCAGGTGCTGGAGCGTTCGGTGGAGGTGGCTGCTGTCTCAGCACCGCTTCAGGTGGATAGTGTTGCAGTCTGCTTCGATATCCGACGCTCCGCAGGGAGGAGACCGAAAATGAGAGGAGGGCTACAGAGAGGACAGATGGTGAAGACTCGGGTAACTCGGAGCTGATTCAGGAGTTTTATTAGGCACTTTGAGACTGTATCGATGCAGTACACTGCAGTGGACTTCGCATTCATTAATATTCACACACGCATTTATGTTTGTATTGCTGGTTGTAATTCAATATCTCCTTGATTGAATTATGCCGTCTGATTACTAATGCTCTCCAAAACGACACATTCGTAATTGTGACAAATGGTTCGGCGCTCTACAATTTTTTTTTATCAGCACATTTTTATGGCTTTATCACTTTTTGTAGAGAAAATGGCCATTTTATGATCATTTTGGTGGCGTCATTTTTTTTTATAAGATGACAGCTTGTTTGTTTTATGTATGACATAAAATGTGTTGATCTTTTTAGCAAAACTACTAAGGAAAACCTGTAGGGTTACTTGATTTCATAAAGCTTGCTCATCTTTTACAACAAGATTACTGAGGAAAATGTTAAATGTAGCGTTTCTTGACATCACCAACAATAAATATGCAAAACGTGACACTAATCAAAGGACTTAAAAAATGAAAATTACCCCATATTTTACTCAACCTAAAGCTATCCTAGGTGTATGAACTTTCCTCTTTCAGGCAAAGGCAGTTTATTTTTTTAAACGTATGCTGGCTCTCCCAAGCTTGGTAATGCTGGTGGATAGCGGCCATTATTTTGAAGCTCTGTAAACTGGATGTATCCACAAATACTGCGATGTAAAACTAACCTATACAGCCCTGGGGGGGTTGTCACATGTCCTCTGAAGCAGATCGATGGGTTTTTAAATATTCCTGGTTTTAAAATTAGAAAATAACTTTTGTTACAAAAACCAATGATCTGCTTCAGAAGACATGTGATAACCCCCGAAGGTGTATAGGATAGTTTCGATGATGGATGGATGATGGATATATCTGATTTACGGAGCTTCAAAATAATGGCCTCTATCCAACAGCATTACTAAGCTTGGAAGAGCCAGGAGTAAAAAAAAACGCTGTGTTTATCTAAAAAAGTATTATACGTAAGATGGCTTAATAGTAGTAAAATATGCAGTAATTTTCATTTTTGGGTGAACTATTCCTTTAAGCAATTTTCTGAAGACACTGCAATATCTCTATATATCTACTCAAGTTTGTTTGACTGACTGAAATGAATGACACTGAAATATTGACAACGTTTACAGACATACTGATAGTACAAATAAATAAATAAGTGAATAAAACAAAAAATAATTTGTCTGTAGCCTGCATTCCTATATGCATTTGGCATGTTGATGTGACAAATCCAGGAAGAACATTTTGTTTATCTCCAAACATGACCTAGAAAACATTTTTAGGCATCATAGGCATTTCTGATGCAAATCTCGTTCCAAAAGCTATGCAGTATAATTACGCTGCCTTGTGGGCCGATTCTAAAGTGACGTTACTTACATGTTTTACAGAGAAGTCAATCCCAGAATGCACCGGGAAAAAATAAAATCAATCCAATATGGTAAAAAAAATCCAATATGGTATTCTGATTATACAAGGATTCTATCTCACAAAAGAACAAAGTATTAAGTTAGTGCCAGCAAAAAATACCCTTGGAAAAAATAAACATGGTGAGACCTTTCAATCTGTGAAGTGTAAATTGCAAGGCAGATCTGAATAGTATCTAATACGAATTCGTTTTATGGCATGATGAAATATGCATGTGCATTCATAAAACAACATACCTGCTGCCATAGTATTCCATCTCATGCCAGAAAGATTGTAAGACAATGATGAATGCGCTGCCGCTCAGTGTCTGACACACAGAGACACAGTGAACTCTGGAAAAAGGGACAGAGGGCACAGGTTCACAGGGATCTTTGCTTTCATAAACCTGGTCACCATTCTGTATCACAGTGTAGAAATCAAACCTGCCAGCCATTGTGACAGCGTGCGGTTCTTCCTCGGAGAACATCAAATCATTTCATGCATGAGGGCATGGGGATTCTCCCAAATTGCTCTGGAAGTACAAACTTTCTCTTCAAATATTTACAGAGCTGAGAGAAAGGGGGGAGATATCATGGATGGATTTGCGAGCTAGACAACTGGAGGAAAGCGCTGAAGTATAAGACAATTTCTAAACAAGTCATCTCAGACTCTCTTTGGGGATGCACTCAACTCCCCGTGTCAGCTAGAAATATGAGGAACATCGCCAGCCTCCTGGCCTCAATAAGATGAGAAAGTGGAGTGAAAGAGAAAAAAAAGGAAACTGTTAGATACATCTGCTGCTAGCGTCGTTTTCACCGGCTACATCCTGTGAAACACTAGAGAAAAGATAAACAATGACAACACGGGGAGAACAAAATTCTACCACTGTTTTTCATGCTAACCTCTTTGCAGTAGTGGGAAAAAGGGGAAAAACTGTCATCTTAACTACATTTTAAATTTTCTAAAAATCGGAAAATGTTCCATCTAACCATCAATGAAAATAAAGAACCCTTTCCCCCCATTTTAAAGGGACAGTTCACCCAAAAATGAAAAGTCCCCCACGATTCAATCACTCTCTTTTTATTTATGGAAAAACACAATCAGTTATGTAAAAAAAAAATGGTAAGGGATTTAGGTAGGGTATGTAGAGTCCTATGTCTGTTGAGGAACCATCTAAATAAAGTGTTTGCATATAATTTAGCAGAGACACTAATAATTACTTTATTACAGCTGTCTAAAGGGTACAGTCAAAATAATCAAACTGATATTATAAAAAAAAAAATGTTCAAAGCAAATGTGTTATATTACACATTATATATTACACATTAATCTCATCTGAAATCTGATCGTATGACAGTTTGAGAAAAAATGTAGTATTGTTACTACTATTATTTATGAGTGGCATTTTGCTTTAAGCAAAGTAACATAAAAAATGGCAAGATATGAGACTTACAATGCATTATATGGCTATGAGAAATATAATCCATTATAACTTAAGAGGATGAATCATGTTTATTTCTGCATTATACATTTTCATATTCTTAAAAACTATAACCACATTAAAAAGGTTGTCATTAATAGTCACGAGACGACGTAATGCTTTCTATGAAGTCTGTATTTATAATACATTATAAGGTTATTCTTAAGGCATCATAAATAGCATTATGCATTCATTATAATGCCTTAAGAATACCCTTATAATGTATTATAAATACAGACTTCATAGGAAGCGTTACCACAAAAGTCCTGGTTTTCCATTTTGATGCCTAAAAAGTGCATCCATGCATCATAAAAACCCCTATTTCGGACTTCAAAACCTCTGCCCCCAATCACTGGACATGTTTAATATAAATTTGACTGTATTCATCCGAAAGAAGAATAGAAGTCATATACAGCTAGGATGACTTGATGGTTTTTTTTTTCATTTTGGGTGACCTACTCCATCTTAAATGATTTTTTTGAGGAATGAAAAGTTCTATGTGTGGCAGGAGGAGCCAAGTCTCTTTTTATGGTGCGTTATTGTTGCGTCAGCGACCACGTGCTATAAAAACGGGAACGTATGCGCTTTTTGAGGTGTGTCGCTTGACTAATCGTAGCGCCGTTAACGCGCTTTCGTCATCTCCCGGAACTAATTGGAGCACGCAAGCTGAGACGTGACTCAAGTACTGGTTTTGAACCAATGTTCCTTGCCGCCGGGCCACCTGAGGGGTTCGTAGAAGTACTTAAATACTGGAGAAGCTGTGGTAACCGGACACGCTTACCGAGTAGTTTTTGTTCCCCGCGTTGACACGCACTGCTCGTATCGGTGGTTGAAATCCAAATCCCTCGGATAAGTGAAGGTCCATAAACTGCACTACAGTCGCCTTTTTTGCTTTAACGGTTGCAGTGCTGTCCTGTTTCCAGACTAAACTTTTTGGTTTAATATTATTTTTTTGGTTTTCCATATGTCTTCCCCTTTTGAAGTTGAACTGATTTCTTTTTGTTTTCGATTTTGATTTATTCGAACTGACTTCCTTTTTAGTACTCAGTGGAGCTAATTATGTGACTTTTGGTCAAGTTGTTTTGTTTGTTTTCTTTTGTGCCTTAATTCTCTTGATTGGTTGTTGATGATGCTATTTCATTCAAGTGACAAAGTTACTGACCTGCCTTCTTTGTTGTGACAGGGCCTGAGCACCGGGCAGAGAATTCCTTTTAGGTGGTGGTATCTTCCTCACAGCGTGCAGTGATCACCTTCCTGTGTGTGTGTGTGTGTGTGTGTGAAGAGTGTGCCCGTGTGTCTACACAGTGAAATGCAGTCACCAGCGAGTGGTGTGGTCTGTCCTCCCTAGTTTGATGTAAGCTCCAGCCCAGGGCCCTCAACTTTTAGAAGTGTCTTGTGTAGATCCAACAACCTTCTAGACTATTTTAAATGTTATTCCATCTAAGATTTGTTAATAAAAAATGTGTCGTGACCAACTTCTCTGACTCTTAATTGGTGGTACGAATCTGTGTTAGCCTAATTTAGGTGGTTATTTCAATTCTTTGGGTGAAATTCCCATAGTGGCGCCTGACCTTATCTTTCCCAACGCCACATCGTGGCGCAGTCGGCAGGATACTCCACCATAATTTTGCGTCAGAGATATTGGTGTTTTTGTATTTCGTCTTAGGGCTTGTGTTTGTTTTTTGGAAACAGGACGGCAGTGCACTGTATTAGAGTGATTCCAACTGATGGTTTTCCCCTCCCTCCGGTGGTAAGTGGGTTTTAAAGGAGAAAAATGGAAGAAGAATTGCAAGAATTGAGGGATCTTGTAGCTCAATTAAAAGCTGACAATGCACGGTTGCAACAGGCACAGGCGCCAGTTGGGTTGCCGGGTCCTGATGCTGCCATGCCTAGTACCTCTACGGCTCCGCCTGTTACACCCCAACCCTATAGTGTTGGTGTTGTTGCACCCGAACGATTCGCTTTCGTGCCGCGTGATCGCAGATGTCCGAAATTTAGTGGTAAAACGAGTTTGAGTATTGATGAATGGGTTGAGGAGGCGCAGGCGTGCATGAGGGTACGTTATATGTCTCCTGCAGACCAAGCTTTTTTTCTATTTGACCATCTGGAGGGAGAGGCACGGAAGAGATCAGGTATCGTCCTGAAACAGAACGCGGAGACCCGGATAAAATCATTAAGGCTTTGCGTGAGCTTTATGGCTGTTCACAGTCATATGTAGCATTACAAGAGGTCTTCTTTTCTAGAAAGCAACAAGAGGGTGAGACACTATTAGAGTTTTCTCTTGCACTTATGGGCCTATTGGAAAGGGTTAAGAACAGAGCGCCACATAATATCCCTAATGCAGAAATTCTGCTGCGGGATCAATTTGTTGAGCATGTTGCGGATAGTGCCTTGAGGCGTGAACTGAAGCAGTTGGTTCGTCGTCAGCCCACTGCTACCTTGTTGGAGGTTCGCAGTGAAGCGATTAGATGGGAACAAGAAGGGATGCCTGGGGGGGCACGAGGGCGTAGTCAGTCAGTCCCCTTAGCGTATGGCCTTCAGTATGGGGTACGTGGTGGGACATCTGTTAAAGATGTTAGGACATCACAACAGTCAGAGTTGGGTGAATTGAGAGAAATGTTGCGACAGCAGCAACAACAGCTAGATCAACTCACACAAACATTTGCCCGGTTCCAAACTTCACATGCACGTAATCGTTCTCCTCAGTCTGGCCCTATTATCTGTAGACGGTGTCAACGGCCGGGGCATTTTGCTCGTGAGTGTGCTTGGGAAAGAAATTTTCCCCACGCTCGGCAGACCATGTCTGGCTCTTCCACAGCTGAGAATGGACAGTCGCGTTCCTCCAGACCGTCGGAAAACTAGTTCCCACCGGGCTGCAGAGTCACAGCCTGGGTGGGGAAGAAATTGACTCAAGTAAGACAAGCGTATACCACTCCGTTTCGAAGTTGATTTCCTCTTGTCCACATGTGGTTGCCCTTATGGGGGGTGTGTCGGTGCCCTGTTTGGTGGATACGGGTTCAATGGTGTCGACAATCACCGAAAGCTGCTTCTGTCAGCATTTTGAACCATGGGGCCAGGATCGTCTCCGGAATTGTCAGTGGTTACAACTTCGGGCTGCCAATGGGCTAACTATTCCATATGTTGGGTATTTGGAGCTAGATGTGGAACTTTGTGGTAGGTTGGTCGCTGGGTGCGGTGTCTTGGTGGTTCGAGATCCTCCTGGTGGTATGAGTTTAGATGTCCCTGGTGTGCTGGGGATGAACATCCTTGGTCGGTGTTATCAGGAGCTTTTCGGACAGCATGGTACTGCCCTCTTTGACCTTCCAGTAATCACACAGTTCCCTGGTGTGTCAAGCGCGCTACAGCATTGTCATAAAGTAAGTGCCGGGACCCTTTCCGATCATGTGGGGTGTGTAAGGGTGCGTGGGCGGAGAGTGTACCGTATTCCAGGTGGCACAATGAAGTTAGTGGCCGCAAGTTGTTCAGCCCAGTATTTTGGGAATATCGTCCTGTTTGAGCCCCTGAATCAGGCCTTCCAGCAGGTCTTTTGGCATCACCTGCTTTGGTAAGGGTAAATCGAGAGGACTGTTTATGTGCCGATAGTGAACGTTGGCACAGTGGAGATAACCCTTCGTCCTACAACGGTGGTGGGAAACTTGAAAGAGGTTTATATAGTCAGTTTGCCAGTAGGGATTAGTGAAGAGAAATTGGTAGCTGCTACTGTTCAGTCCCATAGTGCAGCAGGGGCTTCTTCCGTGTCCCAAATGATTGAGTCCCTTGATTTGTCTGTTTTACCTCGTTTGGAGCAGGGTCAGGTTAGGGCTTTATTGAAAAAATACCAAACGGTATTTTCGAACCACGAGAGCGATCTAGGCTGCACTCGCCTCATCTCTCATGACATCCCGCTATTGGACAGTGTCCCAGTGCGTCAACGATATCGACGGATCCCCCCTTCTGAATATGAGGTGGTAAAAACCCATATTAACCAGTTGCTAGAGGCTGGAATTGTTCGGGAGAGTTGTAGCCCTTATGCATCGCCGATAGTTTTGGTTAAAAGAAGGACGGTAGTCTGCGCATGTGCGTGGACTATCGTCACCTGAATGCCAAAACTAGGAGGGATGCGTTTCCCTTGCCTCGGATCGAGGAGTCTTTGGATTCATTGGCTGGGGCTCGCTGGTTTTCTACCTTAGATTTGGCCAGTGGGTACTTGCAGGTTCCAGTTTCAGAGCCGGATAAGCCGAAGACTGCTTTTTGTACGCCGTTCGGATTATTTGAATGGAATCGTATGCCTTTCGGCCTTTGTAATGCACCAAGTACGTTCCAGAGGTTAATGGAGCGTTTATTTGGTGATCAGCAGTGTCAGTCCTTGCTGCTGTATCTTGACGATGTGGTGGTGTTTTCTTCCTCGATAGCACAGCATGTGGAGAGACTGGAGATGGTTTTGGGTCGTCTGGAGAAGGAAGGACTTAAGGCGAAACTGGAGAAATGCGCTTTCTTCAGACCTGAGGTGAAGTACTTGGGTCATGTTATATCTGCGCAAGGCGTTGCAACTGACCCAGGTAAAATTGAGGCTGTTGCGCAATGGCGTTGCCCTGAGACTGTGTCAGAGTTACGAACTTTCCTTGGGTTTGTAAGTTATTATAGGCGCTTTGTGGAAGGGTTTGCTAAGTTGGCTGCACCTCTGCATAGGCTGGTTGCAGAGGTATTGGGAGGTAAGTCAGGCAAACAAAAGGGGCAGAGGTTGGGCCATGCATGGACTGAGCAGTGTAGGATAGCATTTGAGGCCCTAAAAGAGAAACTAACATCTGCCCCAGTACTGGCTTACGCAGACTTTACTAAAACCTTTATCCTGGAAGTAGACGCTAGCCATGGTGGTTGGGGGCGGTGCTCTTCCCAAGAGGTCGAAGGAAAGATTCGACCTATAGCGTATGCCAGTCGTAGCCTAAGGCCCACTGAGCGTAATATGACCAACTATAGCTCCATGAAATTGGAGTTTCTCGCCTTAAGTGGGCCATGGTAGAAAAATTCAGGAGTATCTTCTGGGGCACAAATGTATTGTGTTCACTGATAACAACCCCTGAGTCATTTAGCCACTGCAAAGCTTGGTGCTACAGAACAACGTTGGGCTGCGGAGTTGGCTGCATTCGACTTTGAGGTGAGATATAGATCCGGTAGGAGTAATGGCAATGCAGATGCCCTCTCCCGCCAGAATCCTGATTTGTCATGTGGAGCCAAGGAGTTGGCAGTGGGCATTAGGGTCCCTGAGTCGTTGCAGCAGGTTATTGGCGCTGGGGTTGCAGTCCAGGCAGATGTTAGGGGCGGTGAGTGCATTGCCGGGTATTCATTCTCTGATCTGCGTTCTATGCAGGAGGATGATCCGGTTATTGGACCAGTGCTAAAGTTCTGGGAACGGGGCCAACGCCCAGGGCCGGAGGAGCGGCGGCAGCTACAAAAACGAGCTTTGACCCTCCTACAACAATGGAACCGATTGGAGGAAAGAGAAGGGATTTTGTATCGGAGGATATTTAGACCAGATGGAGGGGAGGAGTGTTATCAGTTGGTGCTGCCTGATGTTTTGAGGGAAGAGGTTTTGATGCAGCTGCATCAACGACATGGGCATCAAGGGGTGGAACGCACTAGTGAGTTGATTCGGCAGCGGTGTTACTGGCCAAATATGCTGGCCGATATAACTCTGTGGTGTCAGCAATGCGAACGCTGTCAACTGGCTAAAGACAATCAGCCAGTGGCACATGCTTTTATGGGCCATTTACTGGCTTCACGGCCTAACGAAGTTTTGGCCATTGACTTCACGACACTGGAACCATCATACTCTGGACAGGAGAACATACTGGTGATGACCGACGTATTTAGTAAATTTTCTATGGCAGTGCCCACGCATGACCAAAGGGCTGAGACCGTGGCCCAGGTATTAGTTCAAGAGTGGTTTTATAAGTTTGGTGTCCCTGGCCGGATTCATTCTGACCAGGGCCGTAACTTTGAGTCTACTCTTATTAGACAACTCTGCGAGCTTTACCAGGTAAGAAAATCTCGTACCACTCCCTACCACCCGGCCGGCAATGGGCAATGTGAGAGATTTAATCGCACTTTGTATAGTTTACTGCGAACATTGCCGAATTCCAGGAAAAGGGACTGGGTGTCTTGTTTGTCACAGGTATTATTTTGTTATAATACCATTCCTCACCAAGTGACTGGAGAATCCCCTTATTATTTAATGTTTGGTCAAGAACCGCAGTTGCCGATAGACTTTCTACTTGGTAGGGTGCCTGAACCAGTCGCAGGGAGTGTACATAGCTGGGTTATAGAACATCGTAGGCGATTACAGGTTGCCTTTGAGGGGCACAGGTCCGGCTGAAGGCTGCAGCAGCCCGTCGGAAGAAACGGCATGACCAATTTGTTCGAGATCTGCCCTTGTTAGAGGGTCAGTTAGTTTATCTAAAAGATCTTGGAGTGCGAGGCCGCCACAAGATCCAGGATTTGTGGAGTTCTGTAACCTATCGGGTGGTCCGCCCCCCTAAAGAAGGAGGGGTGGTGTATACCATTGCACGGTTACCGATCAGGCTAAGGTAACGGAGAGTGCATCGTTCCTTGTTGAAAGCCTGTGTTCAGGAGGATGTGTTGCCGGAGCAGCCTGCTGAGGTTGTGGAGAGTCAGAAAAACCCCCAAGAGGATGAAGAGGAAGACGAGGTCGACTTGATGATGTTGGTACCAAGCATGCCTCGGGTTGCCGCAAATTCCATCCCTGTGGGAGCGGAAGCTCAGGATGTTGAGCGTCCAATGCAGCCTGAGGGTCAAGAAATGTCAATGGGTTTGCCTCCAGTGGGTGTGGTTTTGGGTGCAGCTGGAGGACAGGGTATGGAACCCATTGTGAGGGAAAGGATAGTACCTCCTGGTCTTCATACTGAGGAAGTGCTTGCCTCGGAGGTCAGCCCGTATGGGAGCAGGTCAGCATTCCAATTTACATCACCTTCCCCGGGCTGTAGAGTTAAGGAGAACCACTGGCAATTCTGAAGTTGTGTCCAACACTATGGTAGCTTTGTTTAGGCCTTGGAATTAGTGGATTGACAGGGTTTTGGTGATTGGTTATTAATCCATCGTCGGGTCGCCGATGCAAAACGGAGGGGTAGATTGTGGCAGGAGGAGCCAAGTCTCTTTTTATGGTGCGTTATTGTTGCGTCAGCGACTCACGTGCTATAAAACGGGAACGTATGCGCTTTTTGAGGTGTGTCGCTGACTAATCGTAGCGCCGTTAACGCGCTTTCGTCATCTCCCCGGAACTAATTGGAGCACGCAAGCTGAGACGTGACTCAAGTACTGGTTTTGAACCAATGTTCCTTGCCGCCGGGCCACCTGAGGGGTTCGTAGAAGTACTTAAATACTGGAGAAGCTGTGGTAACCGGACACGCTTACCGAGTAGTTTTTGTTCCCTGCGTTGACACGTACTGCTCGTATCGGTGGTTGAAATCCAAATCCCTTCGGATAAGTGAAGGTCCATAAACTGCACTACAGTCGCCTTTTTTGCTTTAACGGTTGCAGTGCTGTCCTGTTTCCAGACTAAACTTTTGGTTTAATATTATTTTTTTGGTTTTCCATATGTCTTCCCCTTTTGAAGTTGAACTGATTTCTTTTGTTTTCGATTTTGATTTATTCGAACTGACTTCCTTTTAGTACTCAGTGGAGCTAATTATGTGACTTTTGGTCAAGTTGTTTTGTTTGTTTTCTTTTGTGCCTTAATTCTCTTGATTGGTTGTTGATGATGCTATTTCATTCAAGTGACAAAGTTACTGACCTGCCTTCTTTGTTGTGACAGGGCCTGAGCACCGGGGCAGAGAATTCCTTTTAGGTGGTGGTATCTTCCTCACAGCGTGCAGTGATCACCTTCCTGTGTGTGTGTGTGTGTGTGAAAGAGTGTGCCCGTGTGTCTACACAGTGAAATGCAGTCACCAGCGAGTGGTGTGGTCTGTCCTCCTAGTTTCGGTAAGCTCCAGCCCAGGGCCCTCAACTTTTAGAAGTGTCTTGTGTAGATCCAACAACCTTCTAGACTATTTTAAATGTTATTCCATCTAAGATTTGTTAATAAAAATGTGTCGTGACCAACTTCTCTGACTCTTAATTGGTGGTACGAATCTGTGTTAGCCTAATTTAGGTGGTTATTTCAATTCTTTGGGTGAAATTCCCATAGTGGCGTAGTCGGAGTGCTAGTCCCCTTTATTGTGGGGAATTTTGATCTTTCCTGCCACCTGACCCCATCTTTCCCAACGCCACATATGGATGCTAAAAGTTCTTCATGAAACCATCAATGCCACCATTATCTTTTAAGAAAGTAGGACCGTTTGTTGCAACGAAAGGGAGACTATCTTCAAATGTCTGTGCAATTGAGAATAGAAATGTCTATCAGCTCCTGCTACAGAAAAAGCAGCTGGGAAGACAACACAGCAGACTAAAGATGGCTTAAAATGGAGGAGGACAGCTTTTGTTTTCTGTGTGGCCTGCCTGTTGTTCTTACGGGTATTGTGTGCATACACTGGAAGGGCCGTGTGGGCGTTTGAGCGTATTAGAGACTGAATTGATGAAGGCCTCTTAAACATTGCATCATAACACATCAAACCCTGACCACACAGATGAATTAGCACTTCCACCAGGCAAGCAAACAACAATTCATCACCATCGGTCGTGCTGGAGTAGAAGCCGGAGAAATGAAAGAGGAACGAATAAAGGGAAAAGTAGAGCAAGGGAAAATAGCAAATTGTCGGTTAATAAGACGAGCAGGGACATTGTCATTTTGGAAAACTTTCAACGGCGATAAACACACACTGGATGAATGAGACTGAAATGAAATCCCATTGTGGGTGTTAATGTTTGAGGTTTTAAGCAGACGAGTGAAGTGAACAAGGACAAATACAGATGTCGCAAGTCAAGTGAGTTTGTAAAAAAACTGACAAAACCACACATTTATAAAGAAAAATGTGACATTAAATTGATATACTGCAACTGTATTTCCTTTAAACATAATCCAAAAACACTTACTAAGTTCATAATATCAGCTACTTTCCATATCTTCAACATTTCTAAATCCGGGTCTTTAATGCACAATCGCTGGGCAGAGGAACAGCAATTATCTGGCAGATGTTGTTAATAGTTCCTTGTCTGAAATGCCACATCACTGCAAATACGACACACCAAAGGCCAAGCGCGGCTGTTTTCTGTGGCTTATGCAAGGTGTTATTAACCCAATCATGCGTTTGCGATTAATCACATACAAAAGCACAACTAAAATAAGAAAAAGAGGTCACAATGGATCCGTCGGGGCTCAATGATGTCATCAGAACTGGTCTGAAAAGAGGCAGATTAAAACAACTAGATGCCCTTTTATTTGTTGTTGCGTTCAAGCAATGTGAATGTATCGTAAGTGCCTTTAAAGGGCAAGCAAAATGCCACATGCAATGAAGACTCATTGTGCTTCTAATGACAGACCAATGCTAAATATGAATCATATACCCATCTATGCACACATTTCAGATTTAAGAGGTTTCAATTAATCCCATGCTGTAATACAACGCATTTCCGAGCGAAACAGGCTTTGAAGTAAAATGCATTAAGAGATTGTTTTAGTCACTTCTTCACTTCTCCACGGTTGTATTCAATTAGAGAGATGGAGTCTAGTTTTGAATTCTTATCACTGAGAAAAAGAAGACCTGCTAAGACAACATGCATCATTTTAGCAGCTGGCTGGTAGATCGATAAGCTAATTGAGTTGCTAGTGCTCCATCACTCTTCCTCTGTTCATCTACTCACGCGTGATCTCATTTCGGCTGGCTTCAGCGGAAACAAATTTAACTTCAGTGGATCAGACAATCAAAGGGTTTTCTCCCATCCCACAAAAAGTCATTCCCAGCACTCCATCTTAATGTCACACCATTCCTTAATAAGATGGAGGATTGCCCTGCTCAATATTTTCCAGATAACAAAACCCCCTTTTTTCATGGCCTCTTGTCAATTATAAGACCTATTCCCGGGGGGGAGTCTTTTTCAGAGCTTTCCGGTTCCTTTCAATCAAGACCTTCATGTTCAAAGGATAATTTACCTCAGCGGAGCGACTCAGCGTCTGTCTGTTTTGTGCTCTCGGACGAAAGCAGAAACGGGGATATTGAATGAACGTTATTTGTGCGTTTGTTTGTGTTTACAGCCTTCAGAAATGAGCTCGTACATAGAGAAAATCAATAAAAAAAAGTATTACATGTTTTTAAAAATGAAACTAAACGAACTGATGACAGCAGACAGGGAAAAAAAGCTCGGTCTTTAGTTAAAATATGTTTAAGCAATGACCTTCTACACTTAAAAACAACATTTTACTGCACTCCACTCTGGAAAATAAATAATCAATATCAATATGCACAGCGCAAAGATTGTCAATTTGAATCAAGCTTTGACTTAGTGCCCTTTCTTGGTCTATTAGCGGAAAACATCTCATTTTTCCTTGAACATTTTTTTTCTGTTTACTAGCGCACTGCTCACTGCACTACAGTCTTAAGTTATACGATAACTTTGTGTGAAGACTTAAATTTAGGTCATGCTTTGAGCAGAATTTGAGTGGTTGCACAACACGTTTGATCTTTTAAGTATTTTCTGTATGTGTTGTGATGGATTATACAATCATTTGCAACCCTTACCCCATTTTAACCCATGATATCACTACGGACTAGGGATGTGCATCTCTATAATGGAGGCCGATGCGATATGCATGTGATATGCAATGTGTGCAATGTGAGTCGATTCAACACGATGCAATGGAAAAATACGATACTACGCAATTCAATATGGTGCAGATAGTTTGCTTTTATTTCCTTGGTTCAGACATACAGCAAACCTGAATGAACCTAGGTGCATCTAAGCATCTACTTATAATTTTATATAAATGACCTGGGTTTTTACTGATGCAAATATTTTAGAAACAATGCATTGTGTACACAGCATTGCCAAATGGTTTTTAGCATGCAGATTAAAAAATTATTGGGCCGGTTTTATTTTGCAGACCAATAAAGTACAAGTACAATTCCCAATTTATTTCCGTATTAAAAAAATGTTTTTGCATGCTCGATCTTAAACTGTGCGGCTGCAGTTTTATATAACTGTACACTATCCATGCAATTCCAACTTGACATTGAGTGATAACCTCTAGAAACACCTGGAGCAATGTTTAAAACTTTTATCTACTCTTTAAAACGGGCCTTCCCTTTCTTGCGCTGATGGAAAGACATGCTAAGAATAGAGCTCCTTTTAGTGCAAGACTGACATCGAGGCATTAAGCCTTGCTGCAGTGTGTTGGCCATCCAGGGATTTAACATGCCACTCAACGTGCTCACCACTACAGGCACTTAGCAGGACGCCCAACAGGGGGCCTTACTGATGGACACTTTTGCCTGTATCTCAGTCAGCCAGTCTAATGCATGCGCCACATCAGCCATGTCCAAACTGCCTATGAAACACAATCCTCACTCCTGCAAATCATGCACACTAAAACAGGTTTGCACCCAAAAATTGGTTGCAATTTTTAAAACAAATCAATTGCACAAACTAAACATAAACATGCCACCGTTGGCAGGATTTGTAACAGAAACCAAGGGGAAAACTACATAAAAATATAAGTCCAAACTGCTGTACAAGAGTTCGTTTACAAGCTGGAAAAATGGTTTGTGCCAATAGTAAATATTTGACTGCCAAGAGCAACAATTCTGGTACTGTACTGGGTCTCAGCTTGATGTCCGATGTAAAAATCAAGGTCCTGAAGCTAAACTGGCTGGAAACTACTAGACCATTGTACACTGAAGTAAACAGAATTCCCTGTTGAAATGCGTGTAAAAAAATCCATTGATTTGTTTAATGGGATTCCCATAAATCTCTATGATGTTTGTACCCGAGGTGAGGTACTTAAGGATGGTAATGTCTAGGGTTTACTGTAGGGCTGGTTAATATTTAAAAGGTCTATGCTTTCCGTGATACATAAGTAACGTTCATTATATTGCTCTCATTTCTCTTCATCTTTTTTTTTTTGAGGCAGGCAATATTTACAGCACCTCGAGGGTCCTATGAATGCGTGACAGATCCCTTCAAGGCAAAGAATTTATATGGCTTCTTCTCTGTGGATCTTAGAGGCTCAGTGTTGATTATCATCTGTCAGAAAAGTCACCGCTTCTTGAAAAGATTCTTCAGGAAGAGGGACCCTGACTCAAAGAATGTCTCGCAAATCAAAAACAGGCTTCTGAAAGTACTGACGACAAAAATCAGCCTCCATTTTTACTGTCACGGTGCAGACACCAGTTCCTGGGTGGCTTTCTATTGATCCTTTGAATCACCACACAAAAGCTCCTGATTAAAACTGGATGAGAGGAGCCGAAGAGTCTCGCATCAAAACCCGGTCAAACATCCAGTGGGTGGAATAAAAATTGATCTGCCCGTCAGTCTTGCACTGACACTGTGACCGTGGCCAAGTACAGATCAATGATTTGAATGTGCTAAGGTGCAGATAATCGCATGTGCCATGTGGCAAAGGACGAGCCGTGATTGGGTTGAACGGTTCTGTTTCGCCAACCCCCAATTTACTACAGGGATTGATCAAACAGGATTCAGGAGATGAAGGTGATGCATTTCACTGCAAATGACAAACACACTACAGCTACACTGTGGGACAGTGAGACTTGTATGAGCAGGGCCAAAAATTGGAAAATTAATCAAGCTGCGAGCAGAAATAAACTACTTTTTCTATAAAATCACAGGCCATTGCGTCAAGAGGCATGATTTTGTTCCTCATAGACTCGTTTTCGTTTCTCAATAAAACACAATTGTACAATTCAATTCAAATCTATATTTCAAGAGCGTTTATTTTTTTATTTGGTAAGTAGCCATGTATTAAGCAGAATGGCGCAGCCAGGTTGTCTAAATTGCAATATAGCCATATTGCAAAATAAGTCAGTTTAATGTGATACAAACCCATGGGGTTCGTCTGACTGCACAGTAACAGGGTAATATTTTTTCGATGTGAAGATAGCCTTAAAATGTTTAGAATTTTTTTTTCGAGCAGGTAAAGAGTTTACAATTGTACCTCGTGGCTAAGTAGGAAAAAAATCCATGCTAATTTGGACGGCATGGAAAGCCATTGCATATATTTTTCAACAGATGGCGCTGTGGTATCTATATTCACCACACGTGGCTCATCTATGGAGAACACATGAAGAAGAGGAGGTGGCTGATCTTATCATTGATAAACGGGATTACAGAGAATAAGATGAAAGAAAGAGGAATGACTCTCTTCGCAGGTTTCCACTTTGACAACCTAGAAAATACCAACACATTCATGTATACACACATTTATAAACATACCTGCCGCAGATTGGTACAAGACATGATCAAGATCCTCGAGAGACGGTCTCATCAGCGTGTCATATAAGTGCCACACTTCCTCAGTCACAGTTAAATCTTGTTCTTTCAAGAACCGCTGTCAACGTTTTCCATCCTTTTACACTCACAGTGTGAAGATCTGATGGATTTGCCGTGGCCGCCCTTGTCCTTCTTTTGCAGGTGTTGGTGGCTTGCAGCTAATTCCCTTAGTTTTCACATCAGCAGCATCTAGGAGAGAATATCAGGAGAAAATTAATACCCCGAAATATTGCCGTGGAAGTCGTGTCTGCTGAGGGCGACTGGAAACTTCCCACCGCAGTCGAGCAAACAATCTCTGCTGAACACAGAATTTCATTACGTTTCCAAGGGTTGCTAGCATTTGAGGCCTGCAGAGAAAGTTAGAAATGAAGTCAAATTTAGCTCTGCCTGAGGCGGCAGACTGCGGCTAAGCTTTATTGAACAGAAGCGAACTTAAACCTTAAAGTGGCCATATTTTACACTTTACAGCATTTTAAAAGATTTCACCATGCTGGAGTCCACTTATAATAGTAAAGTTTCTTGCACCAAAAAGTTGTAATTCCATTTTTCATGACTATTTTCCACTTCCTTCTTCACCTCAACTTCACTGTTATTCTGGCCATTTTTGCTATTGTTAATGACTTCTGCTATGACTGGCGAATTGGCACCATAAATAAAGCTATTGTCTCTCAGAAGAAAGAGTCTGAACACCTTTAACAAGTTATTTAAAATAACTTGGTTCCATTTCCATAAAGTTTACACGTCACTTGTTATCACATTTGAATAATGTCACTTGTAATCTGCAAGGACTGTAGCTCGTTCATGTGAATAACGTCAAAAAAACACTTCGGTATATTTTCACTTCTAAAGGAAAAGGCTGTAAATAGAATCAGTGGTTAAAATTTTTTACTACGATACCATACCATGTATAATCCCACGCTTTTGTTCTGTTCCCGTCCTTTGACTGTCAACTGCTTCCCCAATATCTGAGCGTTCAACGTGGAATTCATAAACCAGTTGTCCTTGAAAGATGGGTAAGTAAGATTAATATTTGTTGCTTCCATGTTCTGTCGAGCATGCAAAATGTGTTCTGTACGTCTCTGGCTAACTCATGTTGTAGTTTTTCTAATCATCTGCGGGCCCGCCATTGTCTAGAAATGTGTTGATTAATATAGACTGTCTGTCGTTCTTATTGAGGCAGATGGAGCAATACGATGGTTTACAGTCTGCAGTGATTTATCATTACTCCATATCTGTGTTCAGCAAATGCATACATGTTTGGGTGTTTAGCGTTCTGTTTCTGACACGCACTGCACTGCGCAGTAGGCCAATCAAAAACGGACTGGGTGATCCAACTAATTAGAGCAGCCTCACGCAAAGGAGGAGCTTGAAAAGATGAATCTTCAAATGAACCGTTTGGGAAATAAGGTAAATCTAAATACGAAAGTGAAAACCAAATTCTGAACGGCATAATAGTGGCACTTCAGGATGAAGGATTTAGTTTCTTTAGGAAGACACCTAACATCATAAGAGTAAGTGCACTCCAAGAAAGACACGCAGACGTATGACTAGACACTTATTTTCCTGGTGCAGCGCATCATCAGCACAACAACACTTAAACACCTGCTGCCTTCTTTGTGAGCGCGCCTGTTGATACGACGGCAAAACGTGGCATTACATAATGCATGGAGCTGCACTAGAGCATGAAGGGGTCCCATGGAGATCACAGCAAGGCTTGCATAAAGGGCAAGAGTGAAGGGGGGCTGTCAGATTTTGTGACCTGTGATGTTGATTTTTAAAAGGAAGTAAGAAAACCAGATCGGTCCAGCTCCTAGTCAATATTAAAGTATGTGAGCGTTGACTGATACATGCACACATGATGTATTGAACTCTCCTATAAATGCTGAAATTATGATTTATGAAATGAGTGCACATAAAAACCACCGAAATGTCTTAAAACGTCCTTGACTTTCCCAAGTGGTGGCATCAATTAGAGAATCATGGCAAAGCTACTTCTTATTAATCTTAATAAACTGTAATTGTGAAAGCCAGACTTGTCTGACTAAAACACTTAATACTGAAGAGAAAGGCTTGAGCAACCAATTTTCTACATTAATATCTGCAGCACCACAAAATTATAAAATGAGCAACGGGAAACCATGTGTAACCACGGGTAACCACGGGTAAGGGGTGTCCATCTGGAACTAACCGAAATAAACTATTCTTCCATCATGTAATATAATTTATTAGCTTAGCTGTAAGCTGTTTACGTTTTGTGAGAGTAGGAACTCAACTTTTGTTTTTCGTTGTGTACCAAAGATCAATTCTGGTGAACTCTGACTCGTGAATTCATATAGCACGTATCGATCACGACTCAATACAAAGGAAACAAACTTCAAAGGCTCGCTGCATGGTAGAGAAAACTAAATAATACATTTAAGGTACTAAAGTTACCATTACTTTTTTTTTATATGGAATTTATAATTTATTTAAAAGAGAAGCTCGAGAGCTGAACATCGCATCCTGTCGCGGGTGCAAAGCAATATGGTTTTACGCTAATGTTGAGCTGCTATTAGTTTGACTAAAAACACAGATGTGCACACACAGGCAGTGCAGAAAGCAGGGTCCAGCGCTTTAAGGTCAGAGGTCAGTTACATGCAGCTTTGATGCAGATGAGTCACGGAGGTAGAATTCTGCTGACATCACCTCCTCTGGCTCAAGGGTGGAAGCCCCACAAACTCACAGACAAAGAGCTCATTATATTTGAGTGCTGCTGTCTGTGTGCGCGCGCGCTACTAACAAACTTCAAACAGATTAGTGCACAGCGTGTGAAAGAGAGCAGTAAATAAAAGAGTATCAGCTCTCATTATGCTGAAATGTGTCTCCTAAAGGATCATCATGTTCTTGTACCGTCGCGTGAGGTGAGAGGGCGTACCGAGCACATGCAGCACACGAGGTCGACTCCTTGCACGCTCTTAAAATCAGGTTTTGACAGAAGAACTATTTCGGTTTTTCCAAAGAACCTTTCACTGAACAGCTGATAGTGTGAAGAACATCTAAAGAACATTTTTACATTATAAGGAACCTTGTGTGGAGTGGGAAGATTCGATGAATGTTAAACGACAAATAAAATAAGTTCTTTTGGTAATACTTAATACTTAAACTGTTCATGTATAACAAATTATAAAGAGTTATGTAAAGGGATGCAATATAATGCATTATATTTATTTATAATGTGCATTGTGATGCATAATTATGTAAATAATTATAACCATAATGCATAATGTGACAATGCAAACTACTTTTATAATGCATTTTACATGAAGGCTTTATGTAAAGTGCAACATTACCTTTATATTTAAGAAAACATCAGGCATACCCAAAGTAACATCTGAATTCTCTTTTTGTAGTTCTGGAGAGCTCCCAAACTTCATTTAAACATTGGTTGTCTCAAAAACATTCTTATTGCTCTGTAAAGATAAAATGGACACAAATGAGACTACTGCTGAATATGGAAGAGAGAGTATGGAACTTCAAGATGAATGAAGATATACCTAATTACACGGTCTTGGAAGAAGGTCATTCATACTGAGACTTGACTGCGAACTGGAATTTCTTGGCAAATCTGAGCGCAATTTGATGCACTGAGATATCTAAAAGAAACACAAGCGACATTACAATGGTCCATGTGCCAGATTTCAAGTCATTCAGAAGCATGTTTTGGTTTGAGAATCAGCATTTCTGAATGAAACTGGAAATTCATTGAGAAAAAAAAATAAGGTGGGCAGATTTTATATATCACGTATAACACACCATTATGGATTTTGATTAAATATTACAAAAGCAAGCATTTAGAAGGCACATTGGGTCAATTCTGACCTTAGCTATTCACCTTCATTGCTTTCTAGACGAAACGATGCAAATCCTATGTGATTTTTCTTTTCTACAGAACTGCAGGAAAACACAACAGCTCCATTCAGCATGTTGCTTACAAGCCTTCTGTGAACCTTCTGTGTCCAACAATGTAGAAAACCCTGAAGCCAACACTATGATGAGGGAACAGAAGGAACTGAAAGAATAAAAGACGGGGTGATGGTGGTATTAAAAGTCCCTCGTGGCCCTGTTGGTGACGACAAAGTTCTCTTGTCAACCATTAGTGCTGCTTTTTGCCTCATGAAGAGCAGCGGTGCCCCTACCCAGCATGCACCTGGCGGGCAGGGAGCAGGTAAGTGCAGCAGACAGATCTGTTAAATTGAAAGCAGAAACAGCAGTCAGACAGCATGAGTGCTTTCCCCTGTAAACCTGGAGTGATGGCAAGCGGAAAAGTACTCCATACAGTCTCCAAACTACCTGCTCAACCAGATTGAATCCAAGTGAAACGTCCTCCTTTCAAAAGCAGCAAATGCACCTCTAGATGGACAGATTCTTCGAGGAAAGAGACAAGACTCATTAGACCATCGTGACTCTGAAGAAAATTGGTCTATTTTGAGCTGTTTTTGAGGCTTTGCGTGAATACAGTCTTTATCAATTGTTTAAAAGCTCTTTGAATCTGTGACCTAACAGGAGAGTATACTTAGGAAACATGTCTTGCCCTGTTCTTATAGAGAGGAAAACATGATTTCACTAATGCATTCAGTATATATAGGGAAAGGGCAAACTATTGGTTGAGGCGTGTAATACTCACAAATCATTTATTTAACATGGCGCATTTAGTAAAAAAATGCAGGTCATGTTTTATTCAAACCAACCTATAATGGCAACTCCTGACTGGGTCATTTTTTCATTTCAATTTTGTGCTGACACATAAAACGTTTTGCATAAAGAAAATGAAGACTCCTTTTATACTTCTATTGGTTTATTTGGTTTAAATGCAGTGCTTGAGCCAAAAACCCCAATGACTATAGTGACAAAAGTATTGGGGCACCCCCTTCTGTATAACAGAAAAAGGCAACATAGATGGAAACATAACTGATGCATTTAAAAATGTATTTCCTTCTCTGTTGCAACAGTTTTTGAAGTGTCTAAAGTGACTGAACCCATATGTACAAGCGTGATGAGTTTTTGCCTCAAGGACTGCATTTAAAGTCACACCAGAGGTGTTCAGCTGGGCTTAGGAGTTGGCTTTATGCAGACCATTTAAGTTCTTCCACATTTTTTTTTACCTTGCCTTATACACAGAGGCATTGTCACGTTAGAATAGAAAATGGTCCTGTCCAAACTGTTGCTATAAAAGTAGAAGCATACAATTCCCTAGAATATCACTATATGCTTTAACATTAAGATTTGTACTCATGAATATTACTAAAGTAGTCAGACCTGCTCATTGGAAGGTGTTGACCCAATATTTTTGGCAATATAGCGTATGTTCCCGAAAGCTTTTGTGAGATTGAGTTTTGGATCAGAGTCGATCACGTAACAAACCGTTCTCCTTTGCTCATGTGAAGCCGCGTGTTTTTCGGCACAGTCCCATCTGTCATTATTAAGGGGGAGCAGGAGCTGTCATCCACAGGTAGAGAGCAGCAAGGAGTGGTAGAAACAGAGCGTTTCAGACCCCAACTCAGAGCCATGGAAACAAGACGATGTCAGTTGCATTATGCATATCACAAGTTAATAGGCCCGTCACACTCAATACTCGCCAGTTACCCGTACTGAGCAACATAGTCACACGTGCTCATCCTGTGCAAGGTATCCATTGACAGATTAATCGACAAGGTGACTCAATGCCGTGTCATTTGTCACATTTCTGCGCTGATCGCTGGGCTTTTGATTTTTTGGGGTCTAATGCAGAGCGATATCTAAAGAGTATGTTGTCATAAAATGTTCATGTCTTCTTTATATAGGTCCTAAACCAAAGCAAAAGCATTTATAATTCACCCAGTGAGTTCAATATTTTATTTAATGTATCGAGCTGACGCTGCACAAACATCTAACATCGAAAAACTGTCCGATTATTGAAGAAAAGCGTTTTAGTTTTAAATTCCTTTAACTAAAGTGCTTCAAACAAAAACTTTTATCACGTTGCATTCTGTCAAGCTAAATCCAGTGTAAAAAAAACATACAAAAAAAGAAGAAAATAAATTAATAAATAAAAATACAATTATGCCATTTAATTGCCATTATATTGTTCCAAACTGTATGACTTACTTTCGTGAAACACAAAAAGATGTTCTGAAAAATGTTTAAATGTATAGCAACACTTTATTTTGTATTCTAATTTTAACTATTAACCATCTTATTAGCATGCATATTTCTAGTATATTGCCTGTTTATTAGTACGTATAAAGCAAATATTGACACCTTATGTTGCGTGATTATTTTAGAAGCCTTAATCCATCCCATGACTAAAACATAAATTCATTACTAGCTTTTAATAAACGGCAAAATAAAGTTAGTTAGTAATTAGTTAACTATTAGAATAAAAAAAATGGTTCGCAACATATTCATATAACATTTAATATGGCATATATGTAGTCTGAAACATTTGAGTTTTTTTTAACATTTTAACATTTTAACATTTTTATTTCTATTGGACAAAATACCACAGTAGTCTGCAATTTTTTTTAAAGAAATACTTCAAAAAAAAAAAAAAAAGAGTAAAAAGAAAAGTCAAACAACTACTGATTATTTTAAATTGACAGTTTTCAAAAAGTTCAAAAAGCAGAATAAGAATGACCCCTGGAGTAAGGAGTTAGTGCAGTTAGCGCTGATTCAAATAGTCGCTCTGAATTGCTGTTTTATACGATGGGAAATTTCTGGACTGTAGTTAATGGATTCCGGCCATATGCTGCTGTGATTCAATAACACTAAAGTTCCATATGCTCGCCCACTTTAACAGCGTGGTCATAAAACAACAATTTTTTTCCAAGTGCGTAGCTATTCAGCGCTATATTAACTTCCTGTTAAATTGCTGAAACGAGTCAGACGAGAACGGACAGGTCGCTTTAGCAGCATAGCAGCGTATACATTTTGCAAATGATAAAAGCTATCCTGGTGGAAAAAAGACGAGCTGCACGGAATCCTGCATTAAACACAAATAAGCTCTTCCCCTCGGGGACCAAGTGATATTAAGATGATATGAGAGGGAAGAGGACAGGTGAGGAGGAGGAGAGGAGGAAGCGAAGAAAGAAAGTTTGAACGTTTGTGTGCAACAACAGCTTAAACAGGGAGTTTTATTTATGAGACTATATTAACATCTTTATTACAGAAAGAGTTATTGTGAGGAAGTCAGATCAATAAATTACTTCTTGGTTCAAAATAGAAAAAGTATATTCCTATAATGGCATGAAGACGAATCTCTACGTTCCAGGCTTTCACTTTAGGCGCATATTCTCATTTAAAGATAAAGCTGTGTGGGTAGAAAATGAGCAAGTAAGAGAAAGCAAACAGAAAGTGCTGGGAAAGAAAAAAACGGTGATCGTTGAAAGCTTTTTTTCCCCACCTGTGCTCAAGGCTTAGCTGTCTGTTATGTCATATCCTGCCATTACTTCCTGTCACAGAAGACGGGGACGGCATCGCTGCAGGTAAGCCGGGTAAATTGCGCTGTCTGTCTGTCCCCTGCCAAAAAACCTTTTAAGCCCACATCAAAATAAACAGTTGCCTTTAGGGTTGAAATGACAAAAACAGCCGGTCAATACTGAGTCAAATAACTCATTGTTATTACTGTTTATATACCTACCAGTCAACAGGTTTCAATTCATTATATTTTTCCATTCTTTTCACGATATATGGCACAACACCCAACTACTCACATTCGCTGTATTTTCACTTTTTTTTTCTATTTTACCACTGGAAAAATATTTTTCCACCTGTCAAAATAGATGAACGACTATTTATAGCGTTGCACAAAAATGCACATTATAAATGAAGGCATACTTTAAATATGGTGTATACTGTGACAAATAGGTAAAGATCTGCATATTCCTCGATTAATAAATGGAACAACAATGCAAACGATTACCCTACTTTGAGCTGCAAAATGTGTTTCTCACAAATTAACTGCAAAACCCAATTTAGTTATTACATTAGTAATAATACAGCTGAAATCGCAAACAAGTCTTAAACTGAGCCAAAATCTTAAATCCGTTTGCCAAAGAGTATGCGCGGTTGTGAGGAAATAAAGCATTGTAATAAAACTAAGACAGCGGCGGCCATTATCTGCTTCTGATTTAGGCCTAGCTGCAGTGCACCAAAACACTGGAGATAACCATATTAGCACAAGCCGCGGCAGATTCCCCTGCAAGAGGGTTTTCTAAACGCCTGCAGATTACCATCTCAGGGAAAGTCTCTTCGTACGCTCCGACTCTTTGTTTCGTTACAAAACTGGGCGATTCATCAGCTTGACTACGCTTGAAACACTAGGTTTCAGAAACAGAAATTCTGCTAAGATGATTTATTTTATTTACACGGTTTTCGCCGAGCCGCCCTATGTCTTACTTTCAAGATGACGCGCATAATAGCGGTTGCCGTGGTGGAAAAAGGCAGTAGCGCGTTGTAAAGGGAGAGCGGCTTGCAGCACATCACCCGCTTTATCTGACAGGGCTGACATGTTTGCTTGTGTCACCACAGACAACCACATCCATTGCGCCAGCCTGAAAGACACTCTCACGTCACCGAGCCACTGGCTTTCATTACCGGCCGCCGCAGCAGAGCTCAACATTACTCTCCCTCAAGGCAAAGGGCGGCTCTGTCTCTCAAGCTTTAGGTAATGGGAGTCTCTGTCACGGGTTTCCTGGTTTATCTGGGGTTCAGATAAGCACCTGTGAGTGTTTTGAAAAGTAAAGAACTCAACATAACTGCCAGGGCGCTAAGAATAGAAATGTTAGCTTGCACTCTCCAAACTGTTGCTGTTGCCCGATGGTGTAAAATCGCGCAAAAAGCAATTACCTGTTCTTTGTCAAATAAACTAGGGTTTTGCTCTTACATGCTGACAAGCCAGTAATTTAACTTCTAAAAAAAAAAAAAAAACCTAGAACAATAGAAACACAGGTAGTCTTAATCATTTGTGGCAAGCGGTGCCCTGGATAGCAGAGGAGAAAGACATTTATATTCAGAGGCGCTGTCAGACTATATGTCTAAGCTGTGCCTTTGGCGATGCATTTGCAGTCTGAAAGTGGAAATTCGGTTGGTCAGTGCCAATATGTTAGAATTGGTAACGACAAAAATCAAATACGCCACTGTCATTCACACGTAAACCCACTGGTTATAGTGAGCAGTCCAACTTTAGATACAAATTAAACATACAAAGTTATTTTGAAGTTCGAATGCTTTATCGTATCCGGCTGTGGAGAGACGATTTTAGGCTACGCTATAGTTTGATTGGGTTATATTTTGGGAGTTGCAATTTGGCCAGAAATTTAAAAACTCTTTTAAAAATGAAAAGTCTTGGATTTTCAGGACGACTCCTTGTTTTTCCCTAAAGGCAGAGCCACAAGCAAATGCATCTCTGTTACCTAGATTTAAACCAGGGCATTTCCTTGAAGAAGGCAAAAATATTGACATGAGAAAAATCCTTAGTGCAAAAATAAAACAACGGTAATATTATAAAATATAACATTTAAAAGTGTATAAATCGCTTGTTTTTCTAAAGAAACAGGAGTCTCAATCTCCCCTGAGCACGTTAACTTTTGACAGAAAGTAAATGGGAAAAGTCACATCAGCAGACAAAGCCTCCATCACGATATGATTGTATGTGACTGGTTATTTTTGTCTGTGATTGCTTCATGCGATAAATCCTGCTTCTTTTGTGCATGTCCTGCTTTTTCCAATCAGCCTGAATGAATAATATAACGACATTAACAGGTAATAATGACCTAATTGTAGACTGATTGACTAATGAAATTGTTACATGCAATTATTTTGGAATAAATGCAAAATGCTTAAAAACACTAACTCGATGAGATGCATACTTGGCTTTAACAAACAGAACACCGATCGCATTATTAATGTAATTAGTGTAACCAATGCTTATGTAACCAAATGTGACTGGGACTTGAATTTACATTGGAATTAACTGAACACAACCACACACCGCAGATGTTAAATGTAAGTTTAAAAGCAGTTTTTGACTACTGTTCAATCAAATTGTGCAGCTGTTACAATTTAAAATGGCTGTTGTCGTTTACAGATTAATACATGATATAGCACAAATGGTCCAAGACAGTTTTTTGGTCCATGCTTACACTGGCGCTTTTGACAACTTCACTAGTGTATAGATGGTGTTACGAATAATTTGTTCGCTACAAAAAAAAGTATGCATTATGAAACTGCTCAAAAAACTTTGCATAAGTTAAATGTTGCATAATGAAATGCCAACGGTCAGAGTTTATGACTTCCAACCAAGTATAAGGGTGAGGGTGACTCTTGACAGATGGAATGCAAGATGCAAACCTCATAAAGCCATCATCACTTAGCATTGAAAGCCCACTGAGAAGCAGTCGTCCAGCACTAAAGTGTCTAGAAGTCACAGCAGACGTTTGTCATTACCCTCTGCTTAGCCTCCGGCTGAATATCCTATTAAAGACGACGCTGTGCATGAGTTTAGAAAGGCCTTTCTTTTACTACCAGAATGATAGCAGTCTGGGGTAATTACCAAACTCCAAGGTTACGGCAATTTACTTCTCAAAGGACTTCTGAAAGATATTGCAATCAGCACACCTTCAAAACTCTCAAGGCCTTCCTAGGGAAGTCTAATCAGAGCGTTGACAGCCTTATGTCAGCCATTATCACTCCATCTAGGTCAAACTTTTTCTGGCCATATACAGGTTCAGTAAAAGTTTTATAAACAGCCTGTCGTCTTTTACCACAGAAAAAGTCAAAATGAGTCGTGCCATGTTTTGACTAAAGTGGTTTTATTGAAATGGTGCACGATATACGGAAATCTGAAGATCATAAAATGGGTGACGTCACAGATGCATTTATTGAACCTGGAACATTCCTATATAGTAAGTGCAAATATTACCTGAGAAAAATTTGATTTTAGGAAAAGTGTATATATGTTTTTCTTTTTCTCAAATGACCACTGACTACTTTTACAAGGCATGCATAGTCACAACATTGAGCTTGTAAGGATTTGGGACACATGGACTTGGCTATCATGTTTGTGCTTGAGTAAATTGTAACTGACTGTGAATGAGCTCTATGTTCCGTGGGCTTAATTGCAGAGGAGGCTTTGATGAGAGATTTGTTTAACATGGTGTGTGACAAACATGGGAAAATAGCCCTTTAAAATCCTATTTAGCTCCCGCTCACAAACAGCTGTAAAGACAAAGCAAAGACAAGCCTGTGGGTAGTAAAACAATGGCCCTGCACTCCATAGCCTACATACTGCAGCACCAAATCAAGAATTTGGATGTAAAATGACCAAAAAAAAAAAAAGGCTTTAAAATGTACATTGTGTTTAGCCTCATTGTATTTCAGTGTTTTAGAAGTGTTGCGAGATGCACTTCGACATCAAAAATAATCAAGCTAATGAAAAAATGATCACCATATTAAGCATGTCAATAAAAAAAATGAACAACGCTTACTACTTTTTGGGCTAGACCTATATTAAATATTCCAATGTGGTCTCACCATGACAGTGTGCATGAAAAACTGAATTGTGCAATGCAGTCAAGACATCAAAATTCAACCTTTCTAGCCTGCAGTCTTCATTAAAAATGCAAGTTCTCTGAACCCTGAAGCTTGTAGTTGAGACAATGCACTTTAAGCTCAGCAAGAAAAACCAAGTGTGAGCTTTACTGCACTTCCAACAGTTTCTCATCACTGAGAGACTCCATAAGTCATGCTGGGCACAGCTAGAGTCCTTTGGGTGACCATTGAGTCAGCACAAAACCAAACTAGTACCCGAACTCTCCTTCCCACAATTTCTCATTCCTCATTATCTCTTGATGTGTATGCCAAAGTGTCCGGCAGATGAAGATTAATGATGCAGTGGTATGATTAAATCAGAAAAGTAAACTCTAACACAAACTTTTGCAAGCAGCCGCGCTCTCAGAGTAACTGTCACGGTGCCTTAAAAGCCATTATTTCATAATAGACATTTGCAAGATGAATGGTCAACATAAAATGTCAAGCTCGGTGTTGTAGATAATTTGCATTCTCTGGTTCCTACACACCATTAGCAGGTGACTCATATTCTTCCGGACCGCAAGTTCAGAGATGCAGAGTTAACAAATGCATTAACAATAGCTGTGTTTCAATCGTGAGCCATTTTTTTTTTAAACAAATCCTTTAAGTGAACAAATCGTTTTTGTACACCTTTATGCGCTGAATCATATTTTCTGTTATTTAAAGCATTTGAATGCTTTCATGCCTTCAAAATGCAGCAAGCTGAAATAATGTGCTGGTTGAAGAGCAGTATTTTTGGTTGGTCCCTATGTTCACGTTTTGAGACTAAACTAACTGAAATGGCAATGAATAAAATGGAAACAAAATGCTATTTGTAAATTAATGTTATACATAAACGAACGAGACATGCTGTTCATGAACAAACTGAAAGCATATCCGTCATGAAAAAGATACAAAAAAAATGGCATCATGTCCTTTCATTTGTTTAACAAGCAAGTATACTAACCTGGTATTACTTACAAAATTTGATAAATTGGAACAACCAATTTTTTACTTTAACTACTGGTCTTCAGCTCTACTTCCATACAAGTAACGCTAACACATATTGATATTGGGACAACTTTTATGAAAGCTTTGATGCACTTCAAATGTTGACAAGTGTATATTTTATTGCTCTAAAGTGAAACTATTGCAAGTATATTTTAGATGTACTTTAAATATCTTACAAGTCAGTTTGAATTAAAACACATTTTAAGCTTTGTGCATTGTGCAAAATACTCAAAATAAAGCTTGCCAATAATTTATAAGTACTGAGTGATATGTTAGTAAATATACAGTATGTTAACAGATTTAAACTATAATATATGCATTTTAAATATACTACTTTTTACTAAGGTGATAACCACACAAATTAAAAAAAGCTAATGTTCCATTTATTTGGCCTATTATGGTTGCCTTTCACTACTGCCTGGTCAAAAAAATTAAACCCAGCAACTAACAAAATGGAGAGGATAAGACAAAATTGCCTTGGGTGTTTTCATTTGCAGAGACAATCTCTTAGTATTTCAGTAAACATGCAGATATTTAAGTTTAATAAGATTTGTTTGTCTCGAACAACGGCACATTTTCAACACAATTTGCTTTTAATGATGTAATGACATTCAACGCACAAATCTTTCTGGAGATTTGTATTTTGTTGCTAATCTTTTCTTGCTAGTGGTGCAGAATTATACACTTCTTTAAAAATAGCAGAAAAAGGTTTTTACTAAAATCGAGAGAGAGAGAGAGAGAGAGAGAGAAACTGAAATGGATTCTACCATTATTTCATTATGGGAAAGTGACACTTTACATAGTGACTAAAGATGGCTCCCGGTGGTTGCTCAATGGAGGAATGAATCCTACCCTCTCCTCCTTCAGCAATCACCCCCATTAACTGAGAGCCTTAGCTTTATGGAGTCGATTACATTGTCTTCTAGGACACATATATCACGGCGCAGCCTCCGGGCCTCAGTGACAGTGGCGCTTTCATCAGGTTTCCATATTATCAATTACTTACAGCCTCCAACAAGTAGCCACTTCCAGTGCTGATAAGAGGCTTATTATGAATCCCAAAACATATACTGTCAGGCCGGCCGTGTCATGCAAACGGCCTTGGAGCGTTTCTCCCAGAGATGATGCAAACCGGCGCACACTAATAACAGTTGGGCTCAGATTTGTTCTTTCGGATTAAGACTCATTAAATCCTCATTCCGCAGAGTGTCACGCTGCAAAACGCTAGCATATGCACCGCCGGCGTAAATGTGCAGTGTCCCACTTTGCGACGAGATCGTTGAGGTGCATCGCTGGCTACCTTTCAGGAGCCAGGCAAGCTGTCAGACTGGATGGGGCTTTTCTTTTTTCTACAAGGCAGCCTTGAATTTCTCCCTCCTCCAACTCCCAAGCATTCTGCTGTCGTCAAAGTATTTACCGTGACGCTAATTAAAGAATTCAGGGGTGAATGCATGCAGAGTGCCGCATCTGACAAACTCTCGCCAAAGCAGAGCACAGAAACGCACACATATATCCAAGCCCAACTAACATGCACACACAAAAGGTATCTGGTTTCTCTTTTTGCTGTTTGTTTGCCAGTTACCCCGGAATGATGTTGGCATGGCTGACACAGTGTGAATCAAACTAATTAATCCTGGGGAGAAATGTTGGTGCTCAACACACACACACACACAACTGCAATGGGTGCGAAGCTTCCTCAGTGAAGACAACTAGAGAGGGTCATTATCTCTGTTTCACTTCCAACAAAATTAAATGTTCAAATACAACAGGCGGTCCGCATCAAAGCAGATGGCTCTCGGATTTAAAACTGTTCTGTCTTCCTGCAAATGCAAACTGCAGCAGGAAAACCTGGACCTAGATTCTTTCCTACCGCCCAGATCGCTTATTAGTCCTCAGGCAAGGTGTAAGCAGCGGGTCACGTTTTCTCCACGGACCACATTAGAAGAAGAGAGAAGTGCAATATCAATCTGCTGCTAATTAATTTAGTCTTGTCTGAGAGAGCAAGGGACAGGCAAATGAAGTCAATTTTTGGATGCCGATACCGAAACTTTCCCAGTATGGTGTCAGGCTAAATGAAACTCATTATTTAGTTGACAAGGGAGACAGGCTGCGTTCTCCACTAGTTTTTTTTTTCTGTGTGAGATACAGAGCACACACTAGCTCAAAGACATCCCAGGGTGCTGCACAGTCATTTCTGAATAGCTATAACAACCACAACATGGGAATGAACAACGTTTGAGCACTTTGTTGGGCACAAAACAAAGACACTGACATGTTTTAAGATCAGTCAGCGCAAGTTTCTTTCAGCCGAAACAGCTCAGAATTACAATTTTATCTAGAACTAGGCTTAAGCCTCGTCTGTGAAACCCGGGGGTAAGCCTTTAAGGAGAGTCAAAGGATGCTTTCTATCCTTTTACCAATTTCTTCTTATTTGGGAAATCAAACTTGTTTATCTACTGTATACAGAGGCTTTAACAACAAGATTTATTTGACTTTCACAATTAAAGGTATTACTTTCTGTGTCTGTATACATCACACGGGCTTCATTTAAACTAGCTGCTGCAGTGAATTAAAAAAACAAGAACACTAAATATAAAAAAGCACAATAGCACTCTTGAGTAAGTCTGATTCTGGGGCAACATGTGCTTTATAGTTACTAATGTATACTGGCTGTCAAACCCAGAGCAGGTCCATTGAGTTGTTATTAGCATTTGAAGGAGGTTCATTACCTTAAAGTAAAATGACGGTTGTCATTTCAATTTATAACGCACAAGTGTTTTCGGCAGAGGATTTTCTTTGCAGACACATATCTCACTGTGGCAAAGTGTCATGATCATTGCCGTGTAGAAAATACATGCCTCTCTGTGCCCCGATGGAAAATAAGACTTAACCTGTGACGGTTATTGAAGAGAAGTTCCCATGACACAATTGTAATATAAACTTCATTTGTTGAAAGGTCAACCAAAATAAAACGTTTCCCATAATTTACTCACCTAATTACAAAAGGAGCTGATGAATGTCCAAGCGGCTTATTTCCACAGAATGGCTTACATTTCCTTTAAAGCTGCATTGTCATTGTGATCTGATGTTTTGTTGACACATTGGAGGACAACACTTTGAGAAACCCAGACAAATTAGGTAGATTACTTTGCCTTCTCAATGGTCACATACTGTATTGAGAGACTTTGATAACAGGAGACAAAAGAAAGACAAAGAGAAAGCAGAATAAAGGAAATCCATTAAATGTATGTTAAAAGTCACCTGGGAATTAATGATTAAAGAGTCTCACCTCTATCTGATCCAATGTGACTGCTCCATGGGACATTCGCCTGAATGTAGCGTACAAGACTTACTTCTGTGGGTGATTCACATTTGCTTATTGTGATCAGACAGACTCCTGGGAGTGGAAGTGTGCCATCCTGGAGGTGCGCCAAAACCTGTCTATGCAATAAAACAGGCTGCTGACAATGCCGGCAAGACTAAGGGAATAAAACATGATGGTAAAGGGATGTCTGTAGGGAAATGAAGAAAGCAAGGATCGTAAGAAACCAGAGTCTGCATTGTGGGCTTCAGATTCAGAAAAATAAAAAAAAACACACATTACAAATGCGGCTGAACACATAGGTTAATGGAGGAAACTTAATATGAAAAACAGCAAAAACTGTTTAATAGGGGGTATTCATCTATATTGCATGTGCTACAGTATAATACTGAGGTTTTAAACTTTAAGCAACAGTAAAAGCACTGTTTAGCTTAGCACACATTACATCACAACAAATCAACAGCATTGTCTCCACCCAATGGTTTAGCCCTTGGGTCTTTTTACATAAATATAATTGCTCTTATTTAATAGGAGTGCAGCATTACATGACTGGAAGGCACACTGGAATAAGTCTCCAGATACAGTATATTAACCTTACCTAATGTGTAGGAGAGCTGGGAAAGATCCCGGACTCTTGAATCATCTGGGGGCCGATTACTTCTATAAGGCAATCGTATGAGAGGCTCCAAGGCACAGCATGGATAACTTATCACCTTCTGGCAAGAGCCATACACAACCCAAGTCCAGAAGTTCTCGGTCATGTCTGACAGCTGTGAGAGGTTCTGCTCTCTCGGGGTGAGAGATGACATGCTGGAGGCAACGGAGAGGTTATGAAAGAGTCACGCTGCCAAATTCTCCTGCTGAACAGAGGGTTTGGTTAAATTATACAGCCACACAAAGATAAAACAGACAAACAAAGCTGATAGTGGCAGAAATATTGGAAGGAATAATGCACCCTCTTGGGCTTTCATTTCCTCATCAAACAGAAGAGTGGGCTTACAGAGAGCTGGATTTGTTTGTCAAAAAAAAAAAAAAAAAAAAAAAAGACAAACAAACAAACAGGCATCATCTGAAAAGTCCCTTCTCGATTCAAAGGCTGGAAAGAGGGAAAGTAAAGCCAGAGTTCCAGCACTTCTTTTATCTGCTCATCAAAGGCTGGCCTGACTACTTCACCAGCACTCAGCTCTCTGCTTAAAGATGACTCACTGACCGCGGCTCTGTGTTCAAAACCCTGTCCATCCACCGTGACTTCAGTCTGAACAGCAACTGAATAATCTGTTTGAATAACTGAAAGCCTACAGTGTCTGTTACGAGTCAACATGAAAGCGGCATTTGAAACCGATATTCTAATTGTTACTCTTTCGGAGTAAAATCTATTTACTTTAGGTGCACCAGCAAGATATTTTGACAGCTTCTGTTTTATAGTGAGCATCAGTGCAAATGCAGATTTTCCGGATCTGCCCAGGAGCAGTATTAGAAGAATAATTTACGAGTTAACACCACACAATTTTAGCCCTGATTCCCACTCAGTGAAAATTGCCAATAAATGCCCAAAATTTGCTAAATTATTTGTAGACACGACAGAGTTGTTGGTGAATTTATAGCCTAAGCTCGTATTCTGATTTTAGATGGTTCCCCAAACTAGTCAATCTGTTGCTCAGTTAAACTTCATTGATTTTTTTCAGTTAAACATTTGACTTTCTGACTAAATGCAAGCCTGTGGGGTGACAACAGTGCGGAAAAACAGAATGCTTTGGGGCAAAGACTCAACAGAACAAACTTCAATCATGTATGCATGCATCTGTCTTCTAGAGTTGCTACATATTTCCTCGAGAGATGGAAGCACAGTGGATGATTATGAATTATACAACAGTATCACAGATGCTGTTGATGTCTATGTTCCTACCAAAGTTCCAATGTCCAAAAATATATATAAATAAATAAATAAAATTCTTTTCATCTTATGAAGACAAGGCAATGCAGAAAAACTAACCTTCGGAGAAGCAGTAATAAATGTTGATGTTAAGTGTGGACTGACAACAAGTGTACTGTAAAGAAACACTGTAAACAAATCTGAGGAAGGGCACATGGTTTAATACGTTTAAATGGATTGCTATGTTACTTCTTAAATCCTGACTTGTGGTTCAAAGCTAGACTGTGATGCATTTGGTCTCTTAATGGGATCTGAATAAACTAATTCTCAAAGAATACAATCTCAGGCATCATTAGTCCACTAAACATGGAAGTATTTAAGAAGTAGGAGTGAGAGATGCATCACTTACCTCTGTAAAAAGACCTGTCCATGGACCAGAGATATACACACACACACACACACACACACACACACACACACACACACACACGCACACACACACACACACATATCTAACAGAAGTCTTAAGATGCAGTCACACTAAAAATTGCATATGTTATACCTGCTTTAAAAAAATGCAATAACTGAAATCGCAATTTATAAATATAAAGCACAATATATATATTTTTTCCCTACTTTATATTCCTGAAATTGCTGTAGCAGGTTTAAACACATTCAGGTTTTTATAATGGGTAATTAAGGCATTTACATTCAAACGTATTTTCAATGATGGAGGGACTTTGCACATCAAAATAGTTACTGTGCATTGAAATAGTGTCTTCTATTTAGATCTGCCTTTCTTCCTAACGCAGTCAGAATGGGAAAAGCAATTGTTAGAAAGCAAAAAACAATACCAGTGAGAGTTTTTAGTCAGTTTTTTGTCAGTTTACACAACTACAAGGAAGGGCTATTAAAAGACAACCTCTAGCTATGATGAATATTGCACTAAGCGTGCCTTAGGCTACACTTTGCTGTAGTCTAATCACTGGGCATTGGACTTATGTGTAGATACCAGTGAGTATCTTGTCTGCGCATCATATTGAGCATAAATCTCTTCCAAGCTCAGGGCAGACCTGAGCTCTAAAGGTTCTTTGACCTAGAAAAGCAAGCCGCTTCTTCATACACATCCTTCACGTTTGATCCTCTTCAAAATCATCACTCTTTGAAGTAAAAAGAATTAATGAGTTTCAGAAAACGGACTAAATTTTTCTGAGCTGTGGAAATTATAAATGGACACCTGCTGTAAGAACCTGTCTAGGACAGTATCTCTATTCTTCCAGGGCAGTGGAAAGGAAACACCTAACGCGAACAAACTATACGCTCAAATATATAAGTGGGACAACATATAGGCTTAACAGCTTTTAAAAGATAAAAGTTAGAAGAAAGAAACTGGCGGCTCCACAAGAACACAGACACAAGTCCAACAATCTCCTGGCCGTTCTAAAAAAACAAAAAAAAAAAAAAAGTAGTGGGTATTCTATATCATATTAAAAGCTGCTCATGTTAACAAAAAGTAATACACTTTGTTAGAACATTCAAATACTTTTCAATGGCCATCTATGAAGACAGGTGCTTTTTATCTGCAGAAGCTAATGGAACCATACTATCCAGCCAAACCTTGACCCCACATCATGAAATGATTAATGCATTAATGATTTTTGATTAAACATTTTTGATAGAGCGCTAGGTCATCCCTGAATCAGAACCTCTCTAGGACAATCTAATGTGATGCAAAAACAACAAGAAAAACAGAACAAAAAAACAGAACCTTGAAATGTTTTGATTTTCTGAGATATTGCCTTCATGCACCTGTATAAATTAGGCTTGCTGCAATAGACGGTGTTGGCGGTGATACCGGATACTTCTCTTGCCCACGAGACACTGTCCCTCACCGTCCTTTTGATTTTTTTATCATAATATAAAAATCATTTAGTTCGGTGAAAGAGCAGACAATTAAAACTGGCAATTAAAACATGGCTGCGAATGACTGTCACGCACAGAGTGAGGTTAAAAAGACAAGACAATGCGGAAGAGTTTCAAAATGAAATGCACAAGCACCTGTTAAAATATTTTGGATTTTAAAGCCTGTTGACTTCTACCATCAATTATAAAAAACTAAAATTTGTTTCTCATTTATTTGGTTCCACGGTTTTGATGAATTTTAAAAGTGAAAGTAAAACAAGCACGGTGCTTACAGGATATTTAAAACTGAAGGAAAGCAAGAAAATATTGAAAACTCAAACATGGTGATACCAGTATTACAGGTGTTGTCACACATCGATTAAACGGTGGGAAATTTCCTCACTGTCAGAGCCTAGAATCTAAGAAACACCAAAGTGGGCTTTACCACTTGAAAATACAAATCTGAGGCAGAGATACAGGCAGACTAACATAGCGATTGTGCGTTGTCCAGCTCTCAGAATTCTCAGGAAGCAAATTATCGTTAAACAAATCCAGCTTGAAATGAATCCAGCCGAGGCCTTCAGCCTATTCAGCCCTTTGAGTGATTTTACAGTAGCCATGTGGAGGATTCAAAAAGCACTACATAGTGAGTACATATATAATCGCTTAGAAAAACCATCCCCTTCTTCTGCTGAAAAAGGTGTGTGGGTGTGGAGAAAAGCTTACAACGCTGCGTTGGCTGTGAAACAAGCTCTGAATTGAGGAGATGCAGCCCCTTCATCAGCAGCCCTGAGGGAAAGTGGCGATGGAGGCACATCCTGTCAGCATGTAAGCCGTCTCCACTCTTTGTTTACACCGACCCGTTTAAACCATTCCAGGATGTGTGTGGCTGCCTCATCTGCATAATCTCTGTCAAGAATGACAAAAGCTTCCCAAAAATAGGTAATGAAAGAGTCACAGGCTGGAACCAGAGCAGAGTGGAGGTCTCGGTGGTCTATAGAGTTGGAGAACATGGGACATACATTTGATCTGTAGTCTGTCGTTTGAGCCGTGTATGTAACAGTGACCCATTCCAGCGCCATAGGAATGCCACAAAATAACAACGATGAAAAAAACAACAACGATATAATTAAACATAAAACCTTGTATATGCAAGACTTCGTCAATTTACGGTTTTCCTTGTAGAGATGTAGGGATATGTCATACAACACCTAATGTGTCACGATTGTATTTGGAGCAGTACCTCTGTCCACTGAGATTTTACTGTGTACAGGGATACCCAGTGCAACAGAAGAAATAGAAGAAAGAAATAGAAACAAATAAAGAAATGCTCACTGCAGGTAGGTTAGGACAAAAAAAACTTTACACACATTTGATCATTTGGTCCTTTGTACTAAGTCACATAAGAATTATATTTAGGAAATAACAAATATTATAGCTATAAAAGGGGCAACTTGTTCTGTGGTTAATATCCTGTGAATTTTTGTGGCTGAAAGGTGTTTGTAAAACAGCAGCGCAGGGGTGGATTTCTGGAACCTATGAATATCTAGCTCAAAGAATGCATCAAACAAGCGAAGCATCAGCGCCACTGAGGAACACTGACAAGCTAATTATCTTCTGGATTCAGAGCCAGCAAGACCTCCAACGTTCACAACGTTCTGTCACCTGGTTCTTCAGTGAAGCACAACTGCATTGGCATGCCAAATGTGTGTGTGTGTAGGGGTCGGAGAGAACAAGGGGTCTGATTTTAAAATTACAATCCTCTATTCATCCTTGATGGCTGTTTGAAAGTCCATTACCCACCAACAGAATATGATTGCTCAGTTTTCTTCTAGTCTGGAAAGTTATCAGTATGGCTGCAGGGGACTCTTGGTCTGAATCGTGGCAAGACAAGCACCCAGCATTCAACCAATGTTTCATACAAATATTCTTCAGTAAGCGAAGCCATCTTTTAATCAAATGTTTATGCTTCTATGCTTATACATAGTGCAAAACATGTGAGTGACTGGTGAAAAATGCCAAAATTGATGTCTCAGACAGATAGCATAATTGTACCGCTTTTCTCCAGCAGTCCAACTAAACATTATATCCCCAATCTACTAATCATGGATGACTTATCTGGCAGAGGACTTGGCTCTTATCTGGCAGAGGACTTGGGAGTACAAAGGTAAAGCTAGCGCAAATGCTCTCTGCAAAAACAGATGCTTTTAAATGAAATTGGCTAAAAATAAATCAAAATACTAAAGGCTAATAATTATGATTAGTGGGAACCCTGTGTAGATGCCTGCATTACAATCTCTCTCATTGACAAGTCTGGATTGAGGGGGTGACATCTGAAGTAATGGTGTGGCACTGACTCCAATCAAAATATATGATAAGCATGTCAGCTTTTTAAAGCTAGAAAGCCTTTTATCGCATAGAATTAACAGTTATATAATTACAGCAATCATTACATTGTTTTACGAAATTAAAATTAGTCGGAAACTCTCAGGAGTCAAAAAGAAGAGACATCTCCATTACTATGTTCTGCAACTGTCTGCAATCGCGCCAAATTATGTCTGAGACATAATTGTTTGTTGGAAAGATAATATAACAAAAGCGAACACCAGGAATGAGCCTGTCTGTCTGTATACCTATTCTGCACTAAGGGCCACTGGAGATTGCCATCAGAAATGAGGTGAGCTGTTTCAGGCACAATAACTACCTGAGTGAAGGCAATTCATCTCACGTGTAAAGTGGAATTAAAGGACTCTTTCTGATCAATAGCAGCTCGACAAAGAAGGATATGCCTACTGCAGTAACGGCCAATGAACATTTCAGACTATCACAGGTCAGGAAGAATTATATAAGAGTGAGTTAATAAATAAAACCTTCAGCCTTATCAAAGTATCAGCAATTGCTTTGCATCACATTGGAATTTGATGGGATCTGCGAGTTCATCATCAGGTTGCGCATTTAAGGCTGTTCGTTGGAAGGGGTTAGAGTTGCTTTCTGTCAGCTGAAAATGAAAAGAGATTGCAGGCAGACCTTACACGCCACACTCTCTTATTGAGTTTGAAGCAACACGCATATCAGTGTGATGAGAAGACACGATAGGAAACCTGCAAGAACAATCCTGAGAGCTGGCTGTATGTCACCTCCCTGACCTATGATGATAGTGAAACAATCGCCCTTGCCTCTCTCCTGAGAGGTCTGGAGCAAGACCAAAAGGTCAGCTTTAATAATATGATAACCTCAAATGAGAAATTCACCGATGCACCTCGCAAGGAGAGATGGCTTGCAGTACCCATGGAGCTCAAGGTTCAAGGTCTTTCTACAGCAAACTTCTCCTTATTCACTGACTGGATTATTTTACCACAACAAAATATCCCAATTCGTTAAATCAAAGTGAACACCTTGGGGAAATATGATGAAAATCTTAAATTATGATATAATTAATTTTATTTCACACTAACAATATCTATCACAATAGAGTAATTTTGGCTACGAGTAAACAGCCAGCATAAAAAAGGAATAAGAAACTAATTACAAGCAACAGGACAAAAATCTACAGTAGAACAAGTAAACAAGATTGACAGTAAGCATTGGTGAGAATTGTGAGAATTAATTAATAGTGACAATTGGTCACTATACTAAAAAGTGTTACCATACACTCTACTTTGAGACACTCTGCACTCTTCTTGGGGACAGTAAACTACCACTTAGCAAATCCAGAAAACCTTAGCAGCCCTCCACAGCTCACAGTAGTGAGCACAATTCGCATATACACAGTTCAATTTACAAGAATATAGCTCAATGTAGCAACCTCTACTGTCATGTTCAAAAGACAACTTTTGAATATTTCATGACATCTTACACTGTACCAGGTTATTGCATTACTAAAAAGGGTCATATAAATGCATATTCTGAATTATTAACACAATAAGTCCCATTAGACTTGGAGCTGTACATAATTCCTGTTGATTATTCTATAATTATAAAGACACGAAACAAGACTCGCATAGATTTTCCCACTGTTTGGAAATCCGCTGGTTGCCACAAGAGGCTAATTAGCCATAGCAATTATCATGCTATCCTAGTGCTTATTATGACTTCAGACTGGGCCCAAGGTGCATCGAAATTCAGGTGGTGGTTTGACTTTGAAAACTCTTTGCAGTCCATGCAGTCCATGTGTTCCCTTTACACAGGGAGCCAGAGACTGGGTTTGTTTGGGCTAACTTAATGTGACCGTGAAGGTCATGTAATCAGCAAAAAAAAAGCTCAAGTAATTACTCCGCTCTAATTACAGTAGCTGGCTTCCAAGAAAGGTGGAATACTGGGTCTCGCTGTGTAATTTTATAGCCTCAGCGAAACTTAAAATATGTCTGTGTTTTAATGAATGCTACATCGCAGCTATGTTTGCAGTCAAGACATGAAGATGACCTTTTGACTGGTAAGCAGCTTCAAATAACTACGCTATAGATTTATTCAAATTGGCTACACCTAGTTTGTATAAATGGTTGTTGCAAATTGAAATACCCGAGAGCCGAATGAATACTAACATTGCAGATTCAAAAATTATCCTTGGAAACATTTTGACAAAAAACCTAAACACGAGAGGGTACAAATAATCAATTTAAGAATTGTTCTCTCAGAAAATTACAATTCTGTCATTACTGACTGACACACTGCCTTCCAAACATTTGATTTCATTTCACAAAGAAAGCACCGTAGGTTTTACAAGTTTGCGCTTTACTTTTTTGGGGGGACTACCATTGAAATCTTCAGAAAATTGCAAAGTCTTTATCTCTGATGATGACAGAACCACAGTCCTTTTGCATAATCACCGAATTAATAAATTCCCTGTTCTTATAACTCAGTCACTTCTTAACTGTGCAATGCAAAGTGTTAATAGCATCTTCTGAACGTGGAAATCTGTGTTGGTTTCACTTTACACAACCTTGGCTGAATTATTTTCTAGAGCTCCTAGAAGTCAGGGTCATATCAAATAGGTGGAAAAAACACTTTCAGCACATCTTGGTAATGTATGGACATATATTACGTGAAAAAAAAAAAAGTGCACCATCGCATATGTGCCAGGCAACTACTGTAAAAGCACATTACACAGCAATACTCACAAACCCAATGAAATGGGTGACTGTAACACCTCTAGTGACACTAGAGGAACTGAACACATAATAATTGTCCATCCCCATATTCATGTGTTATCTGAGCTAATCCACTTTTCGTCACGGAGGTGAGAAAACTACAGCACACTCTTCCCTTCTATCAATACATCAAGCTGATTTGGATGAAACCAATGGATAATTAACATGCAGGTATGAGCACGACTTAATTATCGTAACATGAACTAGACCCCTAGCCATACATCGGTCACAATCAACAGTACACGCTGGAAAATCAAAGCTCCGGTTTGGCATTCAATCATTGTTTTGATTTCTGTTTGTAATCAGACTCCAACATGGAAGGAAAAGAAGGGGCTCCTGTTTATTTACATGCATCAGGAGAACCGGCCAGTTACCAGATTTCCATACAACACACTGAACAAGCTTAAACTGAGTTTTAAGGCCAGAGAAACACTTTGGCAGTTTTAAAAATCTATTCACGAACTTTAGTGTGGTCTCAGAGAGTGAAACTTTGTGTTAAGGACATGGTGTTCGTTTCATGTAATATAAAGGAGAGAGCTGAGCAAGCCAAGCCGTCACTGTCATTCGGACTCAATAACTCAATGCATCTCCAGTAAGGTTATTCTATAAAAAAAACCTTTTAGGATTTCTGAAAATTCACTTCCAAGACATGCTAAACTTTAACTCTAAAATTAATGTATCACTTTTTAGTCTAATGGGATTTTCAAAATCCAAAAGCAAAACATCTGGTTCATTTTGCTTACGCAAAAATATTATTTATTCTTTTATGATTCAGGATGAAATGTGACGTGCTTTTCACGAGCTTTCTTCCATTTTGTTTGACAAATATTTATTATACCTTATCTAGAAAGGTGACTGCATTAGGGAGCGCTGCATAAAGCTTGCCGTGTATGTAAACCTATAGCTTTCTTGTCTCAACCATCTCCTCGCTGCTGTGCCATTTCTGTCATATGTGCAGTCATTAAGGTGCAGTTAGTGACAGCTTATCACACTTCTTCATGTGTCACAATGATACCTGTAGCTGTGATTTACTTTCAGCTTGGAGAGTCAATTAGACCGCCATAAGCTGTAACAGCTGATGAATAGCTGCCCTTAAATTACTGTTTCTTGTATCGAAATAATCAGCACTGCATTCAGGGAGAGGGTCATATTCAGGTGGGATGGTTGCCTTCACATTACACAGAAGTGCGCCAAATGAGCAGACTGTGTGAGTGCATGCGTGTCAGAAAAAAGCAGTTTGCAGAGGTTTGTTTTTTCTTGAGCATACCGACTTATAAAGAAATGAAACATCCTCCACACAATTTGTGTTTGCGTCCTTGACTTCTTGAGGTCACATTCAAATCCTGCAAAACTTGTCACATTACGCTGCATCTTGTTTCTCAAAAACCATCTTAGCATGCGTATATTCAAAGCACGTATTAAAACGTATCATTCTGTTTTTGCCGTCACAGAAAGCAGATAACCGTTATCACTCATTAAGTGATCTTTGCCAACACTGATTTTAAATTCGTCACTGACTGCAAAGCACTATGCACCACGACAGACATATGTTTACTTCCATTATAAATACGATTCTTAACTAGAAACACAAAAAGTGCATTGTGTGATTCACAAAAAAGCTAAATATTTACATGCACCTACACTGGTCTTATTTCTTTGTATAGGCCTCATCTTCCCAGATACGCCACTGAGCGCAATATTCATTAGTAAGTCCTAATGAGCTTTTATGGGGTTGTTTTTCCAGTAATTTTAATTTGCAGTATACAATACACTTTCAGATGCAGTGGAGGCTATTGTGCAGCTTATTCAGGCATTATTAAGTGTGTTTTTTCCAGTCATCATTAGCATTGGCCAAGCCTGATTTTGCTGCTGTCTGAAGCTCCACGGCACAGATAAAGACCCACCTGCACAATGTTCCCTCAGAGTGCTTCAAGAAAAACAGACAATTTGCATCAGCGGTAAAACTGGAAATGCCAACCGTGAACAAAACTGCCAACTCCAGAGGTAACTCATAATCATTCGGCAACCTCAGCAGCAAAAGAGCGAATGAATCAACAGCTTTTAAAAAGGACTCTGAATCGTCAATAAAGATAAATTAGATCTGACAACTCCCATATTGCGGAAGAGTTAACGTTTGAAAAAGAAGATGAAATATGCCAGAAGAACACATTTTGTTTTGAAGGGTTTGCGTGGAATCCGGGGTCTTCAGTGGTCCACCATGTTTCCAGCACATTAAACTAGTGTGGCACAGCCATTTGTTATTTTGGCAGCTAAGCTGTCATTAAATTACTCGAGCTCAGGCTCTGTCAGAATGGCAGTTTAAAAGAGTAGAAGTGCGCTATTAGGCCTATAATTGGCGCAATCTCCACCTTTCTATTAGCAACAACGCTTTATGGCGATAAAATATTCTTTTCCCATTTTTCAACCACTCAAAAAAAAGCGTGACCATATAAGAAAAGGCCGACCTTTGGCACAGGTGTATTTCAATTTGGCATGTATTAACTCACTGCTTTTTAATATTTTCAGATGATGCCCGAGTACTTCAAAAGATCCTCAGGCACAACACTAGTGGAGGGAGCGTCATGCTCTGTTATTGAGCTTCTTATACATGCTGCAGACAAAATTGACAAGAACTGGCTGAAATCAGCGATTCAGTCTCACTGATTAATCTCACTAAATGGGCAAATCTTGGCTGGAAGACAAGCTGCCCCGGACTTAACGCTAATAGTGTGAAGTCTGGCTGTGATAAGTGGAAAGGATGCTTTAAAAGGGTATGCCAATAAGTGGCATATACTGTAGTATGTTTATTTGAAACTCATTTACAACAAGAGCGATAATGGTTGTCAGAAGGAAAGGACAAACTGACCTCAATCCTTCTAAAGTCTCATCATCTTCATCAGAAGCACCCCTACTGCTTCTGAAAACAACCTGAGACAAATTGTCAAGCAAATCAAGGTTTCATAAGCCCTGTCTCTTTTAAGTTCTCAAAGAAATGAGGGCCATACTGAGCTTATCTCAGTTCTGAGAAAAAGGCATAAAATTGCTTACTGACAGTGTTTTTAATGCATATAGAATGACCTTAATAACTCGTTTCATCTTACGCTAAAACAATTTAGTAGATACATGAAACAATCTTTCAGAGAGTTTAATCTGGTAAGCTTTAAGCAGACATCAATGCTTAGAGTGACGTTATTTCTCTTGTGGAAACCACACTAATACCCATTGAAAGCAGTGTACAGAGGACCTTTCAAAACACAAGAGCGCTATTAAGATTACAAAAGATCTTGAAGCAATCAAGGATTTGACCTGAAAAGAAAATTAATTGCCTGCCATCACAATACAATTCTTTCACTTTCTAAGCTATGGTTTCTTGAGCCTTTTGTGTTGAGAGATTGCAATTTTGAGCCTCCACAAAAGGAATAATTTAAGTGTTTCATTTACAAATGTAAACAGTCAGCTCAGCCAGTGAGCTGGAAATATGGGCGCGTTCTTCTTTGCGGTGCTAATTTATAGTTCAATATAAAACTGAAATTTAATTTGTACTAATCCTCTTATTCATAAAACTTGAAAAACCAAACGCTACAAATGTTAAGGCCATTACTCATAACTAAAGTTCACTGCTAAAGCCACAACTGAAGTTCCAGCAGCACCAAAATGTCTTGGAAACACTGAAGACTAAAGTAATTTAAGTTATATTTTTCCATTTGTTTACTCTCGATTAAGTGGGAGGTTATTTTGCTCATGAATAACTGACAAGGTACTTTTTCTGCAGTAGTAAAAGCAATTAATGGACTACTAATGATATGGCACAGAAATGCATGCTGCATTACTATGAAGCTATTTTCAGGGAGCCTTCACGCTTTGTGCCAGATCAGATCCAGCAAGTACAACATGAAAACACACCCGTGCAGTGAGGAGAACAAGGACACGACCGGCGTAGACAAAGTGAGAAAACAGACTGAAAGAGATCAATGTATCTCCTTCGAGATAATTCTCTCAAAAAAAATTACAGCCTCTCTTTCATTAATACTAATATTTGAATAATACCGGGGAATATGCGAAGGCAAATGAAGACAGCTGCTTCTGAAAACTGATGAATATTGAATTACGAGATGATTTCCTAATGAAGATGCTATCGTGGCAGGGCGGAACAGATTGCGGTAATCCTGGGCGTCAGCTTCATTCTGCTGACCATTTCATCACCCCAGCCCCTGCTCTGCATTGAGATGGCAGCTGCTGTGGCCAAGAAGGTTGAAAAATGAGTAGCTAAGAAGACTTGTAGTAGAACGGCAGTGAAATATATTACCTTCGACTCATCCTGATGCCAAAGCTGTTTCACACGGAGGAAGCATGGCAATCTTTTTTTTCCACCACCAGCCACGAAGCCCAGTTAAATATGATTCATGGCCTCTGTCAAGTCTCTCTTTATTGCAGATTGGTTAGCTTACCAGCCCTTTTCCCCATTGTCCCTTCATTAAAGACAGTTCATAAAACAGAGCATAACACGTGCAACCCATGCAGCAATGCAATCGTGTGGTCATTCAACTAAAAACATATATGCTCTGAACCCAGACAACCTGCCTTGTGCAATTCAGTAAACCACTGCCAATAGACCTCACTGTCTACGGGCTTAAGCGTGCTGTTCTTTTATCACCTTTTGAATTACACAGTCTGGCGAGAATCTCCCACGTCAGGAGTTTATTCAGAATCTCTGCAGCAAAATGTAAAAGTCTTTGTTTTAGGGCATGTACAGAGAGATAACAGTTAAGTAAGGAACATGCCCAGATCTTGTTGTGCCCCTTGGTTCAGGACTTTTTTCCATTGTTGGATAAATACTACACAAAGATTACAAATTGTTCGATAAAACATATAATTCCTGTTCTAATGGAATAATTAATATTCACCTGATAAAACTGTTGTCCTTGAAACAGTCTTTGACTGAGCAAAACATACTTCGTAATCACCAGCAAGTTTTAAAAAAGACCATTTTCTTACACAAATGGATCAGTTTGCTTCAAGAAGGCCTTTATTGTCCCCCATGGCCTTGTGAAGTGCTTTTAAAATGGTAGATGGGTGCACTTTTGAGATTCAAAATCTCAACACCCATTCACTACCATTATATAGACAGCTAATACAGCAATTTCCTAACAGAACTCTGATTGCACATGACTGGAAAACACAATCGTATGAGGTGAGCAAGTCTGGGAGTCATTTTTATTTTTGGGTGAACTATCCCTTTAAGCTCTATCAGAAACCAGCTAAATATGTGAGGTCACATAAGACCAGCTGAAAAGAGAAAGAGAGCCTAAAGATGGATGTGCTGAGCTCTTGTCATATATTACCTTACAACTATTCAGTGTTTGTAATGTTTTATTTAGGTTCAGACATTTAAACACACAAGTACTAGGAAGAAATTATACATTTATAGAAAGCTGGCAGTAATGATCCTAATTAAAAAAAACAAAACTAAAACCTAGGGATTTAGATTATTTTAAACTCATGTGTGAACTTGGTTAAGATCCCATTAAAAGGATGACTGACTCTTACGCCATCTCTGGCTGTAACGTCGAGTCATGTCGTGAACAACAATCTATCTGGTAGGGCTAACAATCAATCCCTAATAAATGGGCAATTAAGTCATAAGATTAGGGAATAAAAGGCCGACTTACTACACAAGTTGATTTGTTTCTACATAAAAGAGTAAAAACTTATTTTCTTTTTCTAAGGGAACTAGATTTCTGAAAATATGACTTATACATGGGAGACTGAATACTAAGGGTGTATTAAAGAATAATGAATTTAAAAACATTTCAAAGTGTAGATAAACTTTCAGGATCCATCTAAACCTTACCAAATATATAAATCCAGCAATTGGCTCTTCATTGGAAACACTTTGCAGCAGCAAAGCCACATTTATAAATGTGACTGTTGACCTATGAGGACTAATAAAACCTTTCCTTCATTTAGGAATGCGAGAATAGTTAATAAGTTGGTAAGAAAGGACACAATAATCCTCAGTCCAACAATCATTATAATATATTTGCTCTTTAACCAATGTTCAATGGTATTGCTGAATTTACATAATTTACGAAGGTTCTTTGAAGACACGATGTTTAGAATTCGGTGATATACCATATATTCGGTTTCGCTTGAAACTCATATTTCGGAGCCGATTCTCGAAAGAAACAAGTTTTTGCTTTATGTGAAACCGTCAACTTGTAATAAGCTTTCATTTTATTCCCTAATGCTGTAACTAGTACCATTTAATGAAGTTGTTATTAACCTACCGGAAGCTAATTGCTTTATTTACGATGACCAAACGTTGCAACCAGAATGGCACGAAACATCAGTCATCATAATGGGATCGCTTAACCGATTTACACATGATTTAAATAATCACAACCCCCGGAGACTGTTATTTTTAATTGGGAATCATTACTGCCGCTATAGTAACATAATTTTTCTAATGTAACAGTGTTTAAATGTCTGGAACCTAAAATAAACTGTACAAACACTGGTGGTAACCAGTAATATATGACAGAGCTCAGCACATCCTCTTTAGCTCTTCTTTTCAGCTGATCTTATGTTGACTTCACTATTTAACAGTTTCTGGCTGAAACTTAAAGGGAATAGTTCACCAAAAAACAAAAATGACTTTGAACTTTAACTCACCTCACTTCACAGTTAATATTTCCAGTATGTGTAATCCTTCTGTTAGAAACCTTGTAACTGTGCTCTGCTATAATATTAGTGAATGAGTGTTGGGCTTACAGGCTTACAGCTGCACCCATCTACCATTTAAAAGAAATTACTTCACAAGGCCGTAAGGAGCAATAAAGGCTTCTGGCTAAACTTGTCCATTTGTAAGAAAAATAAATCTTTAAACTTGCTGGTGATTAGAAGTATCATTTGCTCAAGACTGTTTAAAATTATGATTTTATCGAGTGAATATTATTATTCCATTAAGAATTTGAAATTGCTATGTTTATCAGCAATTTGTAAATCTTTATGTGTGTTCAATCGGCAATGGAAAAAGTCTGAACCAGAACTTTGGCATGTTCCTTAATTAACTATTATCTGCGTGTGCCCTAAAACAAAAAGACACATTTTGCTGAAACTACCAGAATAGGCACCTGGCGTGGGAAGATCTAATGAACTATTAGCAATTCAAAGGTGATGAAAGAACAACTTGGCACTTTCTTCGGCAGTAGTCTGTGGCAGTGATTTTAATTGCACAGGGCAGGTTGTCTGAGTTCAGAGAAGCGCATATATCTTTTTAATTGAACCCTGCGATGCGTGCTACGTAGTACTGCGTGTTAGTTACAGCTGTCTTTGTAGAAGGACAGCGTGGCTTATCGTCTCTTTGGCGGAAGACTTGACGGGGTACGTAGTCATGTTTAACTGAGTTTCGTAACACAGTAATGGAAAAAGATTGCCGTAACTTCCTCCATTAATGAGCAGCTTTGGCGTCCGGGACGGTCGAAAATAACGCCTTTCTGCCGTTGCTGCAAAATCTTCTTAGCTACTCATTTTCGGCAGCCTAGCGGCGCGGCAACTGCCATCTGTGCAGGCGAAGGCGGTGATGAATGATCGGCGGAAGCTGGGCATTGAGATACCGCCGATATTCGCTCTGCCGATAACTGTTGGAAGTCATCATAATTCAGCTGTTCATCGTTTTCAAGAAGCATTCATCTTCATTGCCGCATGTTCCCTGGTATTATTCGGAAATATTGAAATGAAGAGAAGGCGCCAGCAATTTTGAGAAATTATTCGAGAGGAGAGCGCATTGATCTCTTTCGTCTGTTTTCTCGCTGTCTGCGTCGATCGTCTTCTACTGCGCGGGTATGTTTTCGTATTTGTACTTGCTGGTCTGATCTGGCGCAAGGCGTATTTCCCTGAAATAACTTCGTAACTGTTATGCGCCTCTTAATAATCCATTAATTTTTACTACTGCGAAAACACGCTGTCGATTCGCGAGCAAAATAACACTCATAACCGAGTAAATGGAAAATATGGCAAATTGCTGGTCTTTCGGTGTTTCCGAGACATTTTGGTGTGGCGTGAAGGCTTCGATTGTATTTGGCAGTGAACTTAGTTATGATATTAGCCTTAACGACTAATAGCGTTTGTTTCAAGTTTTAATAAAAGAAGAGTTAACGACAAATTAAATTTCGATTTTACTATTGAACTATAAATTAGCGCACGACAGCATCATATTTCAGCTCGCACAACTGAGCACGACTATTCCACATTTGTAAATGAAACATGAAGTATTCGCTTTTATGGAGGTAAAGTCTCTCAGCAAGACTCGACCATGGCTTTTCGAAAGTGAAAGAATTATTGTGATAGCTTCGAGCAGTAATTTCTTTTCAGATCAAAATCATGATTGCTTCAAGATATTTTGTGGTCTCTGTCGCTGTGTTTTAAGGTCTCTGCTGCACTTTGCTTTCAGTAATTATTGTGTAATGGTTTCCACAGAAAGCTCTTTCACTAAGCATTGATAACTCTTAGCCTAAAGCTTTGCAGTGCTCTCTGAAAGACATTTAAATGTATCTACTAAATTGACACAGCGTAGATGAAGGCGAGGTTATTAGTGCATTAACAATAAGTGGCTACTTTGTCGTCAACAATTTATGCTCTCGGGGCGAGATGGCTCGGTATGGCCTCATTCTTTGAGAACTTAAAGGAACGGGAGCTAATAGGCCCACTGAATTGTTGACAATGTCGCTGTATATTTTCAGAAAGATGAAGACCACTTCTGATGAAGAGATGAGTTTCAGTGGAGAAGTCAGTTATCCTTTCTTCGACAACCATTATACGCTCTTGTTATGAAAAATTTCGAAAAACAAACTAATACTACAATATATGCCATATTAACATACCCGCACAAAACATCCTTTCCACTCATGTGAACTTCACGCCATTGCTAGATCAAGTCGAGGCTCTTCCGGCAAAATTGCCGTGTAGTTTATTCAGTGAATCGCTGATTTCGTGGTCTTAATAAATTTTGTCTGCAGCATATAAATATTAAACAGGCATGACATCCCTCCCACTAATGGTATGCCTGGTCTTTGGCTCTTTCGAGCATCATCTGAAAAATGTAAGCAGTGAGTTAACGCAGGTGCTCTTTGTGAAGCCGACCTTTGCGCTGTGGTCGCTTTTTGATGGTTGAAAATAGGAAAGAAATATTTATCGCTCATAAGCGTTGTTACTAATAAGGTGAGACTGCGTCGATATAGGCCTAATAACACATTTCTCTGCTCTTAGCTGCCATTCTGACACGGGACCTGGCTTCGAGCTGAGCAATGACGGCTTAACTGCCAAAATAACAATGCTTTATCTTTTACTGAATTTAATAATAGCTGAAACGTATTGAACACTGAACCAATTCACGCAAACCAAGCGCAAAAATGTGTTCTTCTGGCATATTTCATCTTCTTTAAGCGTTAACTCTTCGCAATATGGGTTGTCAGATCTAATTTATCTTTATTGGCGCATTCAGAGTCCTTTTAAAAGCTGTTGATTCATTAGATTCTTTGCTGTTATGAGGTTGCGGAATGATTATAAGTTACCTCTGGAGTTATGGCAGTTTTGTTCGCGGTTGGCATTTCCAGTTTACCGCGGCAGTAAATTGTCTGTTTTCTTAGAGAAGCACCTGAGGGAACATTGTGCAGGTGGGTCTTTATCTGTACCGTGTTCGTATTGTGCAACAATCAGGCTTAGCCAATGCTAATGATGACTGAAAAAACAAACAATAATGCCTGGATAAGCTGCACAATAGCCCTCCCTGCATCTGAAAGTGTATTTTGTATACTGCAAATTAAAATTACTGAAAAAAATAACCCCCATAAAGCTCATTAGGACTTGCTATTGAATATTGCGCCAGTGGCGTGCTGGGGGAAGATGAGGCCTATACAAAGAAATCGGACCAGTGTGGGTGCATGTAAATATTTAGCTTTTGTGAATCACACAATGCACTTTGTGTTTTCTAGTTAAGAATCAGTATTTATAATGGAAGTAAACATATGTCTGCTAATGTGCATAGTGCTTTAGCAGCCAGTGAGTGAATTTAAAAATCAGTGTTGGCAAAGATCACTTAATGAGTGAGAACGCGTTATCTGCTTTCTGTGTGGCAAAAAAACAGAATGATACGTTTTAATACGTGCTTGAATATACCCATGCTAAGATGGTTTGAGAAACAAGATGCAGCGTAATGTGACAAGTTTTGCAGGATTTGAATGTGACCCTCAAGAAGTCAAGGACACGCAAACACAAATTGTGTGGAGGATGTTTTTCGTCTTTATAAGTCGGTATGCTCAAGAAAAACAAACATAAACTACTTTTTTTCTGACACGCATGCACTCACACACAGTCTGCTCATTTGCGTGCTTGTGTAATGTGAAGGCAACCATCCCACCTGAATATGACCCTCTCCCTGAATGCAGTGCTGATTATTTACGATACAAGAAACAGTAATTTAAGAGGCAGCTATTCATCAGCTGTTACAGCTTGGCCAGTCTAATTGACTCCCTCATGAAAGTAAATCACAGCTACAGGTATCATTGTGACACATGAAGAAGTGTGATAAGCTGTCACTAACTGCACCTTAATGACTGCACATATGACAGAAATGGCACAGCAGCGAGGAGATGGTTGAGACAAGAAAGCTATAGGTTTAACATACACGGCAAGCTTATGCAGCGCTCCGTTAATGCAGTCACCTTTCTAGATAAGGTATAATAAATATTTGTCAAACAAAATGGAAGAAAGCTCAAAGTGAAAAGCACGTCACATTTCATCCTGAATCATAAAAGAATAAATAATATTTTGCGTAAGCAAAATAGAACCAGATGTTTTGCTTTTGGATTTTGAAAAATCCCATTAGACTAAAAAGTGATACATTAATTTTAGAGTTAAAGTTTAGCATGTCTTGAAGTGAATTTTCAGAAATCCTAAAAGGTTTTTTTATAGAATAACCTTACTGGAGATGCATTGAGTTATTGAGTCCGAATGACAGTAGCGGCAGCTTGCTCAAGCTCTCTCCTTTATATTACATGAACGAACACCATGTCCTTAACACAAAGTTTCACCTCTCTGAGACCACACTAAAGTTCGTAACAGATTTTTAAAACTGCCAAAATGTTTCTCTTGGCCTTAAAACTCAGTTTCGTTTGTTCAGTGTGTTGTATGAAATCTGACAGTAACTGGCGGTTCTCCTGATGCATGTAAATAAACAGGAGCCCCTTCTTTTCCTTCCATGTTGGAGTCTGATTACAAACAGAAATCAAAACAATGATTGAATGCCAAACCAGAGCTTGATTTTCCAGCGTGTACTGTTGATTGTGACCGATGTATGGCTGGGGTCTAGTTCATGTTTACGCATAATTAAGTCGTGCTCATACCTGCATGTTAATTATCCATTGGTTTCATCCAAATCAGCTTGATGTATTGATAGAAGGGAAGAGTGTGCTGTAGTTTTCCACCTCCGTGACGAAAAGTGGATTAGCTCAGATAACACATGAATATGGGGATGGACAATTATTATGTGTTCAGTTCCTCTAGTGTCACTAGAGGTGTTGCAGTCACCCATTTCATTGGGTTTGTGAGTATTGCTGTGTAATGTGCTTTTACAGTAGTTGCCTGGCACATATGCGATGGTGCACTTTTTTTTCACGTAATATATGTCATACATTACCAAGATGTGCTGAAAGTGTTTTTCCACCTATTTGATATGACCCTGACTTCTAGGAGCTCTAGAAAATAATTCAATGAGGTTGTGTAAAGTGAAACCAACACAGATTTCCACATTCAGAAGATGCTATTAACACTTTGCATTGCACAGTTAAGAAGTGGACTGAGTTATAAGAACAGGGAATTTATTAATTCGGTGATTATGCAAAAGGACTGTGGTTCTGTCATCATCAGAGATAAAGACTTTGCAATTTTCTGAAGATTTCAATGGTAGTCCCAAAAAGTAAAGCGCAAACTTGTAAAACCTACGGTGCTTTCTTTTGTGGAAATGAAATCAAATGTTTGGAAGGCAGTGTGTCAGTCAGTAATGACAGAATTGTAATTTTCTGAGAGAACAATTCTTAAATTGATTATTTGTACCCTCTCGTGTTTAGGTTTTTTGTCAAAATGTTTCCAAGGATAATTTTTGAATCTGCAATGTTAGTATTCATTCGGCTCTCGGGTATTTCAATTTTGCAACAACCATTTATACAAACTAGGTGTAGCCAATTTGAATAAATCTATAGCGAGTTATTTGAAGCTGCTTACCAGTCAAAGGTCATCTTCTGCGTCTTGACTGCAAACATGGCTGCGATGTAGCATTCATTAAAAACACAGACATATTTTAAGTTTCAAGCTGAGGCTATAAAATTACACAGCGAGACCCAGTATTCCACCTTTCTTGGAAGCCAGCTACTGTAATTAGAGCGGAGTAATTACTTGAGCTTTTTTTTTGCTGATTACATGACCTTCACGGTCACATTAAGTTAGCCCAAACAAACCCAGTCTCTGGCTCCCTGTGTAAAGGGAACACATGGACTGCGGACTGCAAAGAGTTTTCAAAGTCAAACCACCACCTGAATTTCGATGCACCTTGGGCCCAGTCTGAAGTCATAATAAGCACTAGGATAGCATGATAATTGCTATGGCTAATTAGCCTCTTGTGGCAACCAGCGGGATTTCCAAACAGTGGGAAAATCTATGCAGTCTTGTTTCGTGTCTTTATAATTATAGAATAATCAACAGGAATTATGTACAGCTCCAAGTCTAATGGGACTTATTGTGTTAATAATTCAGAATATGCATTTATATGACCCTTTTAGTAATGCAATAACCTGGTACAGTGTAAGATGTCATGAAATATTCAAAAGTTGTCTTTTGAACATGACAGTAGAGGTTGCTACATTGAGCTATATTCTTGTAAATTGAACTGTGTATATGCGAATTGTGCTCGTCACTGTGAGCTGTGGAGGGTTGCTAAGGTTTTCTGGATTTGCTAAGTGGTAGTTTACTGTCCCAAGAAGAGTGCAGAGTGTCTCAAAGTAGAGTGTATGGTAACACTTTAGTATAGTGACCAATTGTCACTATTAATTAATTCTCACAATTCTCACCAATGCTTACTGTCAATCTTGTTTACTTGTTCTACTGTAGATTTTTGTCCTGTTGCTTGTAATTAGTTTCTTATTCCTTTTTTATGCTGGCTGTTTACTCGTAGCCAAAATTACTCTATTGTGATAGATATTGTTAGTGTGAAATAAAATTAATTATATCATAATTTAAGATTTTCATCATATTTCCCCAAGGTGTTCACTTTGATTTAACGAATTGGGATATTTTGTTGTGGTAAAATAATCCAGTCAGTGAATAAGGAGAAGTTTGCTGTAGAAAGACCTTGAACCTTGAGCTCCATGGGTACTGCAAGCCATCTCCCTTGCGAGGTGCATCGGTGAATTTCTCATTTGAGGTTATCATATTATTAAAGCTGACCTTTTGGTCTTGCTCCAGACCTCTCAGGAGAGAGGCAAGAGGCGGTGTTTCACTATCATCATAGGTCAGGGAGGTGACATACAGCCAGCTCTCAGGATTGTTCTTGCAGGTTTCCTATCGTGTCTTCTCATCACACTGATATGCGTGTTGCTTCAAACTCAATAAGAGAGTGTGGTGTGTAAGGTCTGCCTGCAATCTCTTTTCATTTTCAGCTGACAGAAAGCAACTCTAACCCCCTTCCAACGAACAGCCTTAAATGCGCAACCTGATGATGAACTCGCAGATCCCATCAAATTCCAATGTGGATGCAAAGCAATTGCTGATACTTTGATAAGGCTGAAGGTTTTATTTATTAACTCACTCTTATATAATTCTTCCTGACCTGTGATAGTCTGAAATGTTCATTGGCCGTTACTCGGTAGGCATATCCTTCTTTGTCGAGCTGCTATTGGATCAGAAAGAGTCCTTTTAATTCCACTTTACACGTGAGATGAATTGCCTTCACTCAGGTAGTTATTGTGCCTGAAACAGCTCACCTCATTTCTGATGGCAATCTCCAGTGGCCCTTAGTGCAGAATAGGTATACAGACAGACAGGCTCATTCCTGGTGTTCGTTTTGTTATATTATCTTTCCAACAAACAATTATGTCTCAGACATAATTTGGCGCGATTGCAGACAGTTGCAGAACATAGTAATGGAGATGTCTCTTCTTTTTGACTCCTGAGAGTTTCCGACTAATTTTAATTTCGTAAAACAATGTAATGATTGCTGTAATTATATAACTGTTAATTCTATGCGATAAAAGGCTTCTTGCTTTAAAAGCTGACATGCTTATCATATATTTTGATTGGAGTCAGTGCCACACCGTCACTTCAGATGTCACCCCTCAATCCAGACTTGTCAATGAGAGAGATTGTAATGCAGGCATCTACACAGGGTTCCCACTAATCATAATTATTAGCCTTTAGTATTTTGATTTATTTTTAGCCAATTTCATTTAAAAGCATCTGTTTTTGCAGAGAGCATGTGCGCTAGCTTTACCTTGTACTCCCAAGTCCCTCTGCCAGATAAGAGCCAAGTCCCTCTGCCAGATAAGTCATCCATGATTAGTAGATTGGGGATATAATGTTTAGTTGGACTGCTGGAGAAAAGCGGTACAATTATGCTATCTGTCTGAGACATCAATTTTGGCATTTTTCACCAGTCACTCACATGTTTTGCACTATGTATAAGCATAGAAGCATAAACATTTGATTAAAAGATGGCTTCGGCTTACTGAAGAGTATTTGTATGAAACATTGGTTGAATGCTGGGTGCTTGTCTTGCCACGATTCAGACCAAGAGTCCCCTGCAGCCATACTGATAACTTTCCAGACTAGAAGAAAACTGAGCAATCATATTCTGTTGGTGGGTAATTGGACTTTCAAACAGCCATCAAGGATGAATAGAGGATTGTAATTTTAAAATCAGACCCCCTTGTTCTCTCCGACCCCCACACACACACATTTGGCATGCCAATGCAGTTGTGCTTCACTGAAGAACCAGGTGACAGAACGTTGTGAACGTTGGAGGTCTTGCTGGCTCTGAATCCAGAAGATAATTAGCTTGACAATGTTCCTCAGTGGCGCTGATGCTTTGCTTGTTTGATGCATTCTTTGAGCTAGATATTCATAGGTTCCAGAAATCCACCCCTGCGTTGCTGTTTTACAAACACCTTTCAGCCACAAAAATTCACAGGATATTAACCACAGAACAAGTTGCCCCTTTTTATAGCTATAATATTTGTTATTTCCTAAATATAATTCTTATGTGACTTAGTACAAAGGACCAAATGATCAAATGTGTGTAAAGTTTTTTTTGTCCTAACCTACCTGCAGTGAGCATTTCTTTATTTGTTTCTATTTCTTTCTTCTATTTCTTCTGTTGCACTGGGTATCCCTGTACACAGTAAAATCTCAGTGGACAGAGGTACTGCTCCAAATACAATCGTGACACATTAGGTGTTGTATGACATATCCCTACATCTCTACAAGGAAAACCGTAAATTGACGAAGTCTTGCATATACAAGGTTTTATGTTTAATTATATCGTTGTTGTTTTTTTCATCGTTGTTATTTTGTGGCATTCCTATGGCGCTGGAATGGGTCACTGTTACATACACGGCTCAAACGACAGACTACAGATCAAATGTATGTCCCATGTTCTCCAACTCTATAGACCACCGAGACCTCCACTCTGCTCTGGTTCCAGCCTGTGACTCTTTCATTACCTATTTTTGGGAAGCTTTTGTCATTCTTGACAGAGATTATGCAGATGAGGCAGCCACACACATCCTGGAATGGTTTAAACGGGTCGGTGTAAACAAAGAGTGGAGACGGCTTACATGCTGACAGGATGTGCCTCTCCATCGCCACTTTCCCTCAGGGCTGCTGATGAAGGGGCTGCATCTCCTCAATTCAGAGCTTGTTTCACAGCCAACGCAGCGTTGTAAGCTTTTCTCCACACCCACACACCTTTTTCAGCAGAAGAAGGGGATGGTTTTTCTAAGCGATTATATATGTACTCACTATGTAGTGCTTTTTGAATCCTCCACATGGCTACTGTAAAATCACTCAAAGGGCTGAATAGGCTGAAGGCCTCGGCTGGATTCATTTCAAGCTGGATTTGTTTAACGATAATTTGCTTCCTGAGAATTCTGAGAGCTGGACAACGCACAATCGCTATGTTAGTCTGCCTGTATCTCTGCCTCAGATTTGTATTTTCAAGTGGTAAAGCCCACTTTGGTGTTTCTTAGATTCTAGGGCTCTGACAGTGAGGAAATTTCCCCACCGTTTAATCGATGTGTGACAACACCTGTAATACTGGTATCACCATGTTTGAGTTTTCAATCTTTTTCTTGCTTTCCTTCAGTTTTAAATATCCTGTAAGCACCGTGCTTGTTTTACTTTCACTTTTAAAATTCATCAAAAACCGTGGAACCAAATAAATGAGAAACAAATTTTAGTTTTTTATAATTGATGGTAGAAGTCAACAGGCTTTAAAATCCAAAATATTTTAACAGGTGCTTGTGCATTTCATTTTGAAACTCTTCGGCATTGTCTTGTCTTTTTAACCTCACTCTGTGCGTGACAGTCATTCGCAGCCATGTTTTAATTGCCAGTTTTAATTGTCTGCTCTTTCATCGAACTAAATGATTTTTATATTATGATAAAAAAAAAATCAAAAGGACGGTGAGGGACAGTGTCTCGGTGGGCAAGAGAAGTATCCGGTATCACCGCCAACACCGTCTATTGCAGCAAGCCTAATTTATACAGGTGCATGAAGGCAATATCTCAGAAAATCAAAACATTTCAAGGTTCTGTTTTTTTGTTCTGTTTTTCTTGTTGTTTTTGCATCACATTAGATTCGAGTATGTCCTAGAGAGGTTCTGATTCAGGGATGACCTAGCGCTCTATCAAAAATGTTTAATCAAAAATCATTAATGCATTAATCATTTCATGATGTGGGGTCAAGGTTTGGCTGGATAGTATGGTTCCATTAGCTTCTGCAGATAAAAAAGCACCTGTCTTCATAGATGGCCATTGAAAAGTATTTGAATGTTCTAACAAAGTGTATTACTTTTTGTTAACATGAGCAGCTTTTAATATGATATAGAATACCCACTACTTTTTTTTTTTTTGTTTTTTTAGAACGGCCAGGAGATTGTTGGACTTGTGTCTGTGTTCTTGTGGAGCCGCCAGTTTTTTCTTCTAACTTTTATCTTTTAAAAGCTGTTAAGCCTATATGTTGTCCCACTTATATTTGAGCGTATAGTTTGTTCGCGTTTAGGTGTTTCCTTTCCACTGCCCTGGAAGAATAGAGATACTGTCCTAGACAGGTTCTTACAGCAGGTGTCCATTTATAATTTCCACAGCTCAGAAAAATTTAGTCCGTTTTCTGAAACTCATTAATTCTTTTACTTCAAAGAGTGATGATTTTGAAGAGGATCAAACGTGAAGGATGTGTATGAAGAAGCGGCTTGCTTTTCTAGGTCAAAGAACCTTTAGAGCTCAGGTCTGCCCTGAGCTTGGAAGAGATTTGCGTTCAATATGATGCGCAGACAAGATACTCACTGGTATCTACACATAAGTCCAATGCCCAGTGATTAGACTACAGCAAAGTGTAGCCTAAGGCACGCTTAGTGCAATATTCATCATAGCTAGAGGTTGTCTTTTAATAGCCCTTCCTTGTAGTTGTGTAAACTGACAAAAAAACTGACTAAAAACTCTCACTGGTATTGTTTTGCTTTCGAACAATTGCTTTCCCATTCTGACTGCGTTAGGAAGAAAGGCAGATCTAAATAGAAGACACTATTTCAATGCACAGTAACTATTTTGATGTGCAAAGTCCCTCCATCATTGAAAATACGTTTGAATGTAAATGCCTTAATTACCCATTATAAAAACCTGAATGTGTTTAAACCTGCTACAGCAATTTCAGGAATATAAAGTAGGAAAAAATATATATTGTGCTTTATATTTATAAATTATGTATTTCAGTTATTGCATTTTTTAAAGCAGGTATAACATATGCAATTTTTAGTGTGACTGCATCTTAAGACTTCTGTTAGATATGTGTGTGTGTGTGTGTGTGTGTGTGTGTGTGTGTGTGTGTGTGTGTGTGTGTGTGTGTGTGTGTATATATATCGCTGGTCTTTTTACAGAGGTAAGTGATGCATCTCTCACTCCTACTTCTTAAATACTTCCATGTTTAGTGGACTAATGATGCCTGAGATTGTATTCTTTGAGAATTAGTTTATTCAGATCCCATTAAGAGACCAAATGCATCACAGTCTAGCTTTGAACCACAAGTCAGGATTTAAGAAGTAACATAGCAATCCATTTAAACGTATTAAACCATGTGCCCTTCCTCAGATTTGTTTACAGTGTTTCTTTACAGTACACTTGTTGTCAGTCCACACTTAACATCAACATTTATTACTGCTTCTCCGAAGGTTAGTTTTTCTGCATTGCCTTGTCTTCATAAGATGAAAAGAATTTTATTTATTTATTTATATATATTTTTGGACATTGGAACTTTGGTAGGAACATAGACATCAACAGCATCTGTGATACTGTTGTATAATTCATAATCATCCACTGTGCTTCCATCTCTCGAAGGAAATATGTAGCAACTCTAGAAGACAGATGCATGCATACATGATTGAAGTTTGTTCTGTTGAGTCTTTGCCCCAAAGCATTCTGTTTTTCCGCACTGTTGTCACCCCACAGGCTTGCATTTAGTCAGAAAGTCAAATGTTTAACTGAAAAAAATCAATGAAGTTTAACTGAGCAACAGATTGACTAGTTTGGGGAACCATCTAAAATCAGAATACGAGCTTAGGCTATAAATTCACCAACAACTCTGTCGTGTCTACAGACAATTTTGCAAATTTTGGGCATTTATTGGCAATTTTCACTGAGTGGGAATCAGGGCTAAAATTGTGTGGTGTTAACTCGTAAATTATTCTTCTAATACTGCTCCTGGGCAGATCCGAAAATCTGCATTTGCACTGATGCTCACTATAAAACAGAAGCTGTCAAAATATCTTGCTGGTGCACCTAAAGTAAATAGATTTTACTCCGAAAGAGTAACAATTAGAATATCGGTTTCAAATGCCGTTTCATGTTGACTCGTAACAGACACTGTAGGCTTTCAGTTATTCAAACAGATTATTCAGTTGCTGTTCAGACTGAAGTCACGGTGGATGGACAGGGTTTTGAACACAGAGCCGCGGTCAGTGAGTCATCTTTAAGCAGAGAGCTGAGTGCTGGTGAAGTAGTCAGGCCAGCCTTTGATGAGCAGATAAAAGAAGTGCTGGAACTCTGGCTTTTACTTTCCTCTTTCCAGCCTTTGAATCGAGAAGGGACTTTTCAGATGATGCCTGTTTGTTTGTCTTTTTTTTTTTTTTTTTTTTTTTTGACAAACAAATCCAGCTCTCTGTAAGCCCACTCTTCTGTTTGATGAGGAAATGAAAGCCCAAGAGGGTGCATTATTCCTTCCAATATTTCTGCCACTATCAGCTTTGTTTGTCTGTTTTATCTTTGTGTGGCTGTATAATTTAACCAAACCCTCTGTTCAGCAGGAGAATTTGGCAGCGTGACTCTTTTCATAACCTCTCCGCGTTGCCTCCAGCATGTCATCTCTCACCCCGAGAGAGCAGAACCTCTCACAGCTGTCAGACATGACCGAGAACTTCTGGACTTGGGTTGTGTATGGCTCTTGCCAGAAGGTGATAAGTTATCCATGCTGTGCCTTGGAGCCTCTCATACGATTGCCTTATAGAAGTAATCGGCCCCCAGATGATTCAAGAGCCCGGGATCTTTCCCAGCTCTCCCTACACATTAGGTAAGGTTAATATACTGTATCTGGAGACTTATTCCAGTGTGCCTTCCAGTCATGTAATGCTGCACTCCTATTAAATAAGAGCAATTATATTTATGTAAAAGACCCAAGGGCTAAACCATTGGGTGGAGACAATGCTGTTGATTTGTTGTGATGTAATGTGTGCTAAGCTAAACAGTGCTTTTACTGTTGCTTAAAGTTTAAAACCTCAGTATTATACTGTAGCACATGCAATATAGATGAATACCCCCTATTAAACAGTTTTTGCTGTTTTTCATATTAAGTTTCCTCCATTAACCTATGTGTTCAGCCGCATTTGTAATGTGTGTTTTTTTTTATTTTTCTGAATCTGAAGCCCACAATGCAGACTCTGGTTTCTTACGATCCTTGCTTTCTTCATTTCCCTACAGACATCCCTTTACCATCATGTTTTATTCCCTTAGTCTTGCCGGCATTGTCAGCAGCCTGTTTTATTGCATAGACAGGTTTTGGCGCACCTCCAGGATGGCACACTTCCACTCCCAGGAGTCTGTCTGATCACAATAAGCAAATGTGAATCACCCACAGAAGTAAGTCTTGTACGCTACATTCAGGCGAATGTCCCATGGAGCAGTCACATTGGATCAGATAGAGGTGAGACTCTTTAATCATTAATTCCCAGGTGACTTTTAACATACATTTAATGGATTTCCTTTATTCTGCTTTCTCTTTGTCTTTCTTTTGTCTCCTGTTATCAAAGTCTCTCAATACAGTATGTGACCATTGAGAAGGCAAAGTAATCTACCTAATTTGTCTGGGTTTCTCAAAGTGTTGTCCTCCAATGTGTCAACAAAACATCAGATCACAATGACAATGCAGCTTTAAAGGAAATGTAAGCCATTCTGTGGAAATAAGCCGCTTGGACATTCATCAGCTCCTTTTGTAATTAGGTGAGTAAATTATGGGAAACGTTTTATTTTTGGTTGACCTTTCAACAAATGAAGTTTATATTACAATTGTGTCATGGGAACTTCTCTCTTCAATAACCGTCACAGGTTAAGTCTTATTTTCCATCGGGGCACAGAGAGGCATGTATTTTCTACACGGCAATGATCATGACACTTTGCCACAGTGAGATATGTGTCTGCAAAGAAAATCCTCTGCCGAAAACACTTGTGCGTTATAAATTGAAATGACAACCGTCATTTTACTTTAAGGTAATGAACCTCCTTCAAATGCTAATAACAACTCAATGGACCTGCTCTGGGTTTGACAGCCAGTATACATTAGTAACTATAAAGCACATGTTGCCCCAGAATCAGACTTACTCAAGAGTGCTATTGTGCTTTTTTATATTTAGTGTTCTTGTTTTTTTAATTCACTGCAGCAGCTAGTTTAAATGAAGCCCGTGTGATGTATACAGACACAGAAAGTAATACCTTTAATTGTGAAAGTCAAATAAATCTTGTTGTTAAAGCCTCTGTATACAGTAGATAAAGAAGTTTGATTTCCCAAATAAGAAGAAATTGGTAAAAGATAGAAAGCATCCTTTGACTCTCCCAAAGGCTTACCCGGGTTTCACAGACGAGGCTTAAGCCTAGTTCTAGATAAAATTGTAATTCTGAGCTGTTTCGGCTGAAAGAAACTTGCGCTGACTGATCTTAAAACATGTCAGTGTCTTTGTTTTGTGCCCAACAAAGTGCTCAAACGTTGTTCATTCCCATGTTGTGGTTGTTATAGCTATTCAGAAATGACTGTGCAGCACCCTGGGATGTCTTTGAGCTAGTGTGTGCTCTGTATCTCACACAGAAAAAAAAAACTAGTGGAGAACGCAGCCTGTCTCCCTTGTCAACTAAATAATGAGTTTCATTTAGCCTGACACCATACTGGGAAAGTTTCGGTATCGGCATCCAAAAATTGACTTCATTTGCCTGTCCCTTGCTCTCTCAGACAAGACTAAATTAATTAGCAGCAGATTGATATTGCACTTCTCTCTTCTTCTAATGTGGTCCGTGGAGAAAACGTGACCCGCTGCTTACACCTTGCCTGAGGACTAATAAGCGATCTGGGCGGTAGGAAAGAATCTAGGTCCAGGTTTTCCCTGCTGCAGTTTGCATTTGCAGGAAGACAGAACAGTTTTTAAATCCGAGAGCCATCTGCTTTGATGCGGACCGCCTGTTGTATTTGAACATTTAATTTTGTTGGAAGTGAAACAGAGATAATGACCCTCTCTAGTTGTCTTCACTGAGGGAAGCTTCCGTACCCATTGCAGTTGTGTGTGTGTGTGTGTTGAGCACCAACATTTCTCCCCAGGATTAATTAGTTTGATTCACACTGTGTCAGCCATGCCAACATCATTCCCGGGGGTAACTGGCAAACAAACAGCAAAAAAGAGAAACCAGATACCTTTTGTGTGTGCGCATGTTAGTTGGGCTTGGATATATGTGTGCGTTTCTGTGCTCTGCTTTGGCGAGAGTTTGTCAGATGCGGCACTCTGCATGCATTCACCCCCCTGAATTCTTTAATTAGCGTACGGTAAATACTTTGACGACAGCAGAATGCTTGGGAGTTGGAGGAGGGAGAAATTCAAGGCTGCCTTGTAGAAAAAAGAAAAGCCCCATCCAGTCTGACAGCTTGCCTGGCTCCTGAAAGGTAGCCAGCGATGCACCTCAACGATCTCGTCGCAAAGTGGGACACTGCACATTTACGTGGCGGTGCATATGCTAGCGTTTTGCAGCGTGACACTCTGCGGAATGAGGATTTAATGAGTCTTAATCCGAAAGAACAAATCTGAGCCCAACTGTTATTAGTGTGCGCCGGTTTGCATCATCTCTGGGAGAAGCGCTCCAAGGCCGCTTGCATGACACGGCCGGCCTGACAGTATATGTTTTGGGATTCATAATAAGCCTCTTATCAGCACTGGAAGTGGCTACTTGTTGGAGGCTGTAAGTAATTGATAATATGGAAACCTGATGAAAGCGCCACTGTCACTGAGGCCCGGAGGCTGCGCCGTGATATATGTGTCCTAGAAGACAATGTAATCGACTCCATAAAGCTAAGGCTCTCAGTTAATGGGGGTGATTGCTGAAGGAGGGAGGGGTAGGATTCATTCCTCCATTGAGCAACCACCGGGAGCCATCTTTAGTCACTATGTAAAGTGTCACTTTCCCATAATGAAATAATGGTAGAATCCATTTCAGTTTCTCTCTCTTTCTTTCTCTCTCTCTCTCTCTCGATTTTAGTAAAAAAAACTTTTTCTGCTATTTTTAAAGAAGTGTATAATTCTGCACCACTAGCAAGAAAAGATTAGCAACAAAATACAAATCTCCAGAAAGATTTGTGCGTTGAATGTCATTACATCATTAAAAGCAAATTGTGTTGAAAATGTGCCGTTGTTCGAGACAAACAAATCTTATTAAACTTAAATATCTGCATGTTTACTGAAATACTAAGAGATTGTCTCTGCAAATGAAAACACCCAAGGCAATTTTGTCTTATCCCTCTCCATTTTGTTAGTTGCTGGGTTTAATTTTTTTGACCAGGCAGTAGTGAAAGGCAACCATAATAGGCCAAATAAATGGAACATTAGCTTTTTTAATTTGTGTGGTTATCACCTTAGTAAAAGTAGTATATTTAAAATGCATATATTATAGTTTAAATCTGTTAACATACTGTATATTTACTAACATATCACTCAGTACTTATAAATTATTGGCAAGCTTTATTTGGAGTATTGTGCACAATGCACAAAGCTTAAAATGTGTTTTAATTCAAACTGACTTGTAAGATATTTAAAGTACATCTAAAATATACTTGCAATAGTTTCACTTTAGAGCAATAAAATATACACTTGTCAACATTTGAAGTGCATCAAAGCTTTCATAAAAGTTGTCCCAATATCAATATGTGTTAGCGTTACTTGTATGGAAGTAGAGCTGAAGACCAGTAGTTAAAGTAAAAAATTGGTTGTTCCAATTTATCAAATTTTGTAAGTAATACCAGGTTAGTATACTTGCTTGTTAAACAAATGAAAGGACATGATGCCATTTTTTTGTATCTTTTCATGACGGATATGCTTTCAGTTTGTTCATGAACAGCATGTCTCGTTCGTTTATGTATAACATTAATTTACAAATAGCATTTTGTTTCCATTTTATTCATTGCCATTTCAGTTAGTTTAGTCTCAAAACGTGAACATAGGGACCAACCAAAAATACTGCTCTTCAACCAGCACATTATTTCAGCTTGCTGCATTTTGAAGGCATGAAAGCATTCAAATGCTTTAAATAACAGAAAATATGATTCAGCGCATAAAGGTGTACAAAAACGATTTGTTCACTTAAAGGATTTGTTTAAAAAAAAAATGGCTCACGATTGAAACACAGCTATTGTTAATGCATTTGTTAACTCTGCATCTCTGAACTTGCGGTCCGGAAGAATATGAGTCACCTGCTAATGGTGTGTAGGAACCAGAGAATGCAAATTATCTACAACACCGAGCTTGACATTTTATGTTGACCATTCATCTTGCAAATGTCTATTATGAAATAATGGCTTTTAAGGCACCGTGACAGTTACTCTGAGAGCGCGGCTGCTTGCAAAAGTTTGTGTTAGAGTTTACTTTTCTGATTTAATCATACCACTGCATCATTAATCTTCATCTGCCGGACACTTTGGCATGCACATCAAGAGATAATGAGGAATGAGAAATTGTGGGAAGGGAGAGTTCGGGGTACTAGTTTGGTTTTGTGCTGACTCAATGGTCACCCAAAGGACTCTAGCTGTGCCCAGCATGACTTATGGAGTCTCTCAGTGATGAGAAACTGTTGGAAGTGCAGTAAAGCTCACACTTGGTTTTTCTTGCTGAGCTTAAAGTGCATTGTCTCAACTACAAGCTTCAGGGTTCAGAGAACTTGCATTTTTAATGAAGACTGCAGGCTAGAAAGGTTGAATTTTGATGTCTTGACTGCATTGCACAATTCAGTTTTTCATGCACACTGTCATGGTGAGACCACATTGGAATATTTAATATAGGTCTAGCCCAAAAAGTAGTAAGCGTTGTTCATTTTTTTTATTGACATGCTTAATATGGTGATCATTTTTTCATTAGCTTGATTATTTTTGATGTCGAAGTGCATCTCGCAACACTTCTAAAACACTGAAATACAATGAGGCTAAACACAATGTACATTTTAAAGCCCTTTTTTTTTTTTTTTTTTTGGTCATTTTACATCCAAATTCTTGATTTGGTGCTGCAGTATGTAGGCTATGGAGTGCAGGGCCATTGTTTTACTACCCACAGGCTTGTCTTTGCTTTGTCTTTACAGCTGTTTGTGAGCGGGGAGCTAAATAGGATTTTAAAGGGCTATTTTCCCATGTTTGTCACACACCATGTTAAACAAATCTCTCATCAAAGCCTCCTCTGCAATTAAGCCCACGGAACATAGAGCTCATTCACAGTCAGTTACAATTTACTCAAGCACAAACATGATAGCCAAGTCCATGTGTCCCAAATCCTTACAAGCTCAATGTTGTGACTATGCATGCCTTGTAAAAGTTGTCAGTGGTCATTTGAGAAAAAAGAAATCAACTTTATTCTCAGTTAATATTTGCACTTACTATATAGGAATGTTCCAGGTTCAATAAATGCATCTGTGACGTCACCCATTTTATGATCTTCAGATTTCCGTATATCGTGCACCATTTCAATAAAACCACTTTAGTCAAAACATGGCACGACTCATTTTGACTTTTTCTGTGGTAAAAGACGACAGGCTGTTTATAAAACTTTTACTGAACCTGTATATGGCCAGAAAAAGTTTGACCTAGATGGAGTGATAATGGCTGACATAAGGCTGTCAACGCTCTGATTAGACTTCCCTAGGAAGGCCTTGAGAGTTTTGAAGGTGTGCTGATTGCAATATCTTTCAGAAGTCCTTTGAGAAGTAAATTGCCGTAACCTTGGAGTTTGGTAATTACCCCAGACTGCTATCATTCTGGTAGTAAAAGAAAGGCCTTTCTAAACTCATGCACAGCGTCGTCTTTAATAGGATATTCAGCCGGAGGCTAAGCAGAGGGTAATGACAAACGTCTGCTGTGACTTCTAGACACTTTAGTGCTGGACGACTGCTTCTCAGTGGGCTTTCAATGCTAAGTGATGATGGCTTTATGAGGTTTGCATCTTGCATTCCATCTGTCAAGAGTCACCCTCACCCTTATACTTGGTTGGAAGTCATAAACTCTGACCGTTGGCATTTCATTATGCAACTTTTAACTTATGCAAAGTTTTTTGAGCAGTTTCATAATGCATACTTTTTTGTAGCAAACAAATTATTCATAACACCATCTATACACTAGTGAAGTTGTCAAAAGCGCCAGTGTAAGCATGGACCAAAAAACTGTCTTGGACCATTTGTGCTATATCATGTATTAATCTGTAAACGACAACAGCCATTTTAAATTGTAACAGCTGCACAATTTGATTGAACAGTAGTCAAAAACTGCTTTTAAACTTACATTTAACATCTGCGGTGTGTGGTTGTGTTCAGTTAATTCCAATGTAAATTCAAGTCCCAGTCACATTTGGTTACATAAGAATTGGTTACACTAATTACATTAATAATGCGATCGGTGTTCTGTTTGTTAAAGCCAAGTATGCATCTCATCGAGTTAGTGTTTTTAAGCATTTTGCATTTATTCCAAAATAATTGCATGTAACAATTTCATTAGTCAATCAGTCTACAATTAGGTCATTATTACCTGTTAATGTCGTTATATTATTCATTCAGGCTGATTGGAAAAAGCAGGACATGCACAAAAGAAGCAGGATTTATCGCATGAAGCAATCACAGACAAAAATAACCAGTCACATACAATCATATCGTGATGGAGGCTTTGTCTGCTGATGTGACTTTTCCCATTTACTTTCTGTCAAAAGTTAACGTGCTCAGGGGAGATTGAGACTCCTGTTTCTTTAGAAAAACAAGCGACTTATACACTTTTAAATGTTATATTTTATAATATTACCGTTGTTTTATTTTTGCACTAAGGATTTTTTTCTCATGTCAATATTTTTGCCTTCTTCAAGGAAATGCCCCTGGTTTAAATCTAGGTAACAGAGATGCATTTGCTTGTGGCTCTGCCTTTAGGGGAAAAAAAGGAGTCGTCCTGAAAATCCATGACTTTTTCATTTTTAAAAGAGTTTTTAATTTCTGGCCAAATTGCAACTCCCAAAATATAACCCAATCAAACTATAGCGTAGCCTAAAATCGTCTCTCCACAGCCGGATACGATAAAGCATTCGAACTTCAAAATAACTTTGTATGTTTAATTTGTATCTAAAGTTGGACTGCTCACTATAACCAGTGTGAATGACAGTGGCGTACTTGATTTTTGTCGTTACCAATTCTAACGTGTTGGCACTGACCAACCGAATTTCCGCTTTCAGACTGCAAATGCATCGCCAAAGGCACAGCTTAGACATATAGTCTGACAGCGCCTCTGAATATAAATGTCTTTCTCCTCTGCTATCCAGGGCACCGCTTGCCACAAATGATTAAGACTACCTGTGTTTCTATTGTTCTAGGTTTTTTTTTTTTTTTAAGAAGTTAAATTACTGGCTTGTCAGCATGTAAGAGCAAAACCCTAGTTTATTTGACAAAGAACAGGTAATTGCTTTTTGCGCGAGACATTTACACCGTCGGGCAACAGCAACAGTTTGGAGAGTGCAAGCTAACATTTCTATTCTTAGCGCCCTGGCAGTTATGTTGAGTTCTTTACTTTTCAAAACACTCACAGGTGCTTATCTGAACCCCAGATAAACCAGGAAACCCGTGACAGAGACTCCCATTACCTAAAGCTTGAGAGACAGAGCCGCCCTTTGCCTTGAGGGAGAGTAATGTTGAGCTCTGCTGCGGCGGCCGGTAATGAAAGCCAGTGGCTCGGTGACGTGAGAGTGTCTTTCAGGCTGGCGCAATGGATGTGGTTGTCTGTGGTGACACAAGCAAACATGTCAGCCCTGTCAGATAAAGCGGGTGATGTGCTGCAAGCCGCTCTCCCTTTACAACGCGCTACTGCCTTTTTCCACCACGGCAACCGCTATTATGCGCGTCATCTTGAAAGTAAGACATAGGGCGGCTCGGCGAAAACCGTGTAAATAAAATAAATCATCTTAGCAGAATTTCTGTTTCTGAAACCTAGTGTTTCAAGCGTAGTCAAGCTGATGAATCGCCCAGTTTTGTAACGAAACAAAGAGTCGGAGCGTACGAAGAGACTTTCCCTGAGATGGTAATCTGCAGGCGTTTAGAAAACCCTCTTGCAGGGGAATCTGCCGCGGCTTGTGCTAATATGGTTATCTCCAGTGTTTTGGTGCACTGCAGCTAGGCCTAAATCAGAAGCAGATAATGGCCGCCGCTGTCTTAGTTTTATTACAATGCTTTATTTCCTCACAACCGCGCATACTCTTTGGCAAACGGATTTAAGATTTTGGCTCAGTTTAAGACTTGTTTGCGATTTCAGCTGTATTATCACTAATGGCTTTTCTTTTCATTTTTGTAATAACTAAATTGGGTTTTTGTAGTTAATTTGTGAGAAACACGTTTTTGCAGGCATCGGCTTAAAGTAGGGTAATCGTTTGCATTGTTGTTCAATTAATTGAGGAATATGCAGATCTTTACCTTTTGTTATTTGTCACAGTATACACCATATTTAAAGTACGCCTTCATTTATAATGTGCAGCAATGCATTTTTGTGCAACGCTATAAATAGTCGTTCATCTGTTTTGACAGGTGGAAAAATATTTTTCCAGTGGTAAAATAGAAAAAAAAAGTGAAAATACAGCGAATGTGAGTAGTTGGGTGTTGTGCCATATATCGTGAAAAGAATGGAAAAATATAATGAATTGAAACCTGTTGACTGGTAGGTATATAAACAGTAATAACAATGAGTTATTTGACTCAGTATTGACCGGCTGTTTTTGTCATTTCAACCCTAAAGGCAACTGTTTATTTTGATGTGGGCTTAAAAGGTTTTTTGGCAGGGGACAGACAGACAGCGCAATTTACCCGGCTTACCTGCAGCGATGCCGTCCCCGTCTTCTGTGACAGGAAGTAATGGCAGGATATGACATAACAGACAGCTAAGCCTTGAGCACAGGTGGGGAAAAAAAGCTTTCAACGATCACCGTTTTTTTTTTTCTTTCCCAGCACTTTCTGTTTGCTTTCTCTTACTTGCTCATTTTCTACCCACACAGCTTTATCTTTAAATGAGAATATGCGCCTAAAGTGAAAGCCTGGAACGTAGAGATTCGTCTTCATGCCATTATAGGAATATACTTTTTCTATTTTGAACCAAGAAGTAATTTATTGATCTGACTTCCTCACAATAACTCTTTCTGTAATAAAGATGTTAATATAGTCTCATAAATAAAACTCCCTGTTTAAGCTGTTGTTGCACACAAACGTTCAAACTTTCTTTCTTCGTTTCCTCCTCTCCTCCTCCTCACCTGTCCTCTTCCCTCTCATATCATCTTAATATCACTTGGTCCCCGAGGGGAAGAGCTTATTTGTGTTTAATGCAGGATTCCGTGCAGCTCGTCTTTTTTCCACCAGGATAGCTTTTATCATTTGCAAAATGTATACGCTGCTATGCTGCTAAAGCGACCTGTCCGTTCTCGTCTGACTCGTTTCAGCAATTTAACAGGAAGTTAATATAGCGCTGAATAGCTACGCACTTGGAAAAAAATTGTTGTTTTATGACCACGCTGTTAAAGTGGGCGAGCATATGGAACTTTAGTGTTATTGAATCACAGCAGCATATGGCCGGAATCCATTAACTACAGTCCAGAAATTTCCCATCGTATAAAACAGCAATTCAGAGCGACTATTTGAATCAGCGCTAACTGCACTAACTCCTTACTCCAGGGGTCATTCTTATTCTGCTTTTTGAACTTTTTGAAAACTGTCAATTTAAAATAATCAGTAGTTGTTTGACTTTTCTTTTTACTCTTTTTTTTTTTTTTTTTTTGAAGTATTTCTTTAAAAAAAATTGCAGACTACTGTGGTATTTTGTCCAATAGAAATAAAAATGTTAAAATGTTAAAATGTTAAAAAAACTCAAATGTTTCAGACTACATATATGCCATATTAAATGTTATATGAATATGTTAAGCGAACCATTTTTTTATTCTAATAGTTAACTAATTACTAACTAACTTTATTTTGCCGTTTATTAAAAGCTAGTAATGAATTTATGTTTTAGTCATGGGATGGATTAAGGCTTCTAAAATAATCACGCAACATAAGGTGTCAATATTTGCTTTATACGTACTAATAAACAGGCAATATACTAGAAATATGCATGCTAATAAGATGGTTAATAGTTAAAATTAGAATACAAAATAAAGTGTTGCTATACATTTAAACATTTTTCAGAACATCTTTTTGTGTTTCACGAAAGTAAGTCATACAGTTTGGAACAATATAATGGCAATTAAATGGCATAATTGTATTTTTATTTATTAATTTATTTTCTTCTTTTTTTGTATGTTTTTTTTACACTGGATTTAGCTTGACAGAATGCAACGTGATAAAAAGTTTAGTTTGAAGCACTTTAGTTAACGGGAATTTAAAACTAAAACGCTTTTCTTCAATAATCGGACAGTTTTTCGATGTTAGATGTTTGTGCAGCGTCAGCTCGATACATTAAATAAAATATTGAACTCACTGGGTGAATTATAAATGCTTTTGCTTTGGTTTAGGACCTATATAAAGAAGACATGAACATTTTATGACAACATACTCTTTAGATATCGCTCTGCATTAGACCCCAAAAAATCAAAAGCCCAGCGATCAGCGCAGAAATGTGACAAATGACACGGCATTGAGTCACCTTGTCGATTAATCTGTCAATGGATACCTTGCACAGGATGAGCACGTGTGACTATGTTGCTCAGTACGGGTAACTGGCGAGTATTGAGTGTGACGGGCCTATTAACTTGTGATATGCATAATGCAACTGACATCGTCTTGTTTCCATGGCTCTGAGTTGGGGTCTGAAACGCTCTGTTTCTACCACTCCTTGCTGCTCTCTACCTGTGGATGACAGCTCCTGCTCCCCTTAATAATGACAGATGGGACTGTGCCGAAAAACACGCGGCTTCACATGAGCAAAGGAGAACGGTTTGTTACGTGATCGACTCTGATCCAAAACTCAATCTCACAAAAGCTGGGAACATACGCTATATTGCCAAAAATATTGGGTCAACACCTTCCAATGAGCAGGTCTGACTACTTTAGTAATATTCATGAGTACAAATCTTAATGTTAAAGCATATAGTGATATTCTAGGGAATTGTATGCTTCTACTTTTATAGCAACAGTTTGGACAGGACCATTTTCTATTCTAACGTGACAATGCCTCTGTGTATAAGGCAAGGTAAAAAAAAATGTGGAAGAACTTAAATGGTCTGCATAAAGCCAACTCCTAAGCCCAGCTGAACACCTCTGGTGTGACTTTAAATGCAGTCCTTGAGGCAAAAACTCATCACGCTTGTACATATGGGTTCAGTCACTTTAGACACTTCAAAAACTGTTGCAACAGAGAAGGAAATACATTTTTAAATGCATCAGTTATGTTTCCATCTATGTTGCCTTTTTCTGTTATACAGAAGGGGGTGCCCCAATACTTTTGTCACTATAGTCATTGGGGTTTTTGGCTCAAGCACTGCATTTAAACCTGTTCACTGAAAGGGGGTGAGCCAAATAAACCAATAGAAGTATAAAAGGAGTCTTCATTTTCTTTATGCAAAACGTTTTATGTGTCAGCACAAAATTGAAATGAAAAAATGACCCAGTCAGGAGTTGCCATTATAGGTTGGTTTGAATAAAACATGACCTGCATTTTTTTACTAAATGCGCCATGTTAAATAAATGATTTGTGAGTTTTACACGCCTCAACCAATAGGTTGCCCTTTCCCTTATATATACTGAATGCATTAGTGAAATCATGTTTTCCTCTCTATAAGAACAGGGCAAGACATGTTTCCTAAGTATACTCTCCTGTTAGGTCACAGATTCAAAGAGCTTTTAAACAATTGATAAAGACTGTATTCACGCAAAGCCTCAAAAACAGCTCAAAATAGACCAATTTTCTTCAGAGTCACGATGGTCTAATGAGTCTTGTCTCTTTCCTCGAAGAATCTGTCCATCTAGAGGTGCATTTGCTGCTTTTGAAAGGAGGACGTTTCACTTGGATTCAATCTGGTTGAGCAGGTAGTTTGGAGACTGTATGGAGTACTTTTCCGCTTGCCATCACTCCAGGTTTACAGGGGAAAGCACTCATGCTGTCTGACTGCTGTTTCTGCTTTCAATTTAACAGATCTGTCTGCTGCACTTACCTGCTCCCTGCCCGCCAGGTGCATGCTGGGTAGGGGCACCGCTGCTCTTCATGAGGCAAAAAGCAGCACTAATGGTTGACAAGAGAACTTTGTCGTCACCAACAGGGCCACGAGGGACTTTTAATACCACCATCACCCCGTCTTTTATTCTTTCAGTTCCTTCTGTTCCTCATCATAGTGTTGGCTTCAGGGTTTTCTACATTGTTGGACACAGAAGGTTCACAGAAGGCTTGTAAGCAACATGCTGAATGGAGCTGTTGTGTTTTCCTGCAGTTCTGTAGAAAAGAAAAATCACATAGGATTTGCATCGTTTCGTCTAGAAAGCAATGAAGGTGAATAGCTAAGGTCAGAATTGACCCAATGTGCCTTCTAAATGCTTGCTTTTGTAATATTTAATCAAAATCCATAATGGTGTGTTATACGTGATATATAAAATCTGCCCACCTTATTTTTTTTCTCAATGAATTTCAGTTTCATTCAGAAATGCTGATTCTCAAACCAAAACATGCTTCTGAATGACTTGAAATCTGGCACATGGACCATTGTAATGTCACTGTGTTTCTTTTAGATATCTCAGTGCATCAAATTGCGCTCAGATTTGCCAAGAAATTCCAGTTCGCAGTCAAGTCTCAGTATGAATGACCTTCTTCCAAGACCGTGTAATTAGGTATATCTTCATTCATCTTGAAGTTCCATACTCTCTCTTCCATATTCAGCAGTAGTCTCATTTGTGTCCATTTTATCTTTACAGAGCAATAAGAATGTTTTTGAGACAACCAATGTTTAAATGAAGTTTGGGAGCTCTCCAGAACTACAAAAAGAGAATTCAGATGTTACTTTGGGTATGCCTGATGTTTTCTTAAATATAAAGGTAATGTTGCACTTTACATAAAGCCTTCATGTAAAATGCATTATAAAAGTAGTTTGCATTGTCACATTATGCATTATGGTTATAATTATTTACATAATTATGCATCACAATGCACATTATAAATAAATATAATGCATTATACTGCATACCTTTACATAACTCTTTATAATTTGTTATACATGAACAGTTTAAGTATTAAGTATTACCAAAAGAACTTATTTTATTTGTCGTTTAACATTCATCGAATCTTCCCACTCCACACAAGGTTCCTTATAATGTAAAAATGTTCTTTAGATGTTCTTCACACTATCAGCTGTTCAGTGAAAGGTTCTTTGGAAAAACCGAAATAGTTCTTCTGTCAAAACCTGATTTTAAGAGCGTGCAAGGAGTCGACCTCGTGTGCTGCATGTGCTCGGTACACGCCTCTCACCTCACGCGACGGTACAAGAACATGATGATCCTTTAGGAGACACATTTCAGCATAATGAGAGCTGATACTCTTTTATTTACTGCTCTCTTTCACACGCTGTGCACTAATCTGTTTGAAGTTTGTTAGTAGCGCGGCAAGACACAGACAGCAGCACTCAAATATAATGAGCTCTTTGTCTGTGAGTTTGTGGGGCTTCCACCCTTGAGCCAGAGGAGGTGATGTCAGCAGAATTCTACCTCCGTGACTCATCTGCATCAAAGCTGCATGTAACTGACCTCTGACCTTAAAGCGCTGGACCCTGCTTTCTGCACTGCCTGTGTGTGCACATCTGTGTTTTTAGTCAAACTAATAGCAGCTCAACATTAGCGTAAAACCATATTGCTTTGCACCCGCGACAGGATGCGATGTTCAGCTCTCGAGCTTCTCTTTTAAATAAATTATAAATTCCATATAAAAAAAAAGTAATGGTAACTTTAGTACCTTAAATGTATTATTTAGTTTTCTCTACCATGCAGCGAGCCTTTGAAGTTTGTTTCCTTTGTATTGAGTCGTGATCGATACGTGCTATATGAATTCACGAGTCAGAGTTCACCAGAATTGATCTTTGGTACACAACGAAAAACAAAAGTTGAGTTCCTACTCTCTCACAAAACGTAAACAGCTTACAGCTAAGCTAATAAATTATATTACATGATGGAAGAATAGTTTATTTCGGTTAGTTCCAGATGGACACCCCTTACCCGTGGTTACCCGTGGTTACACATGGTTTCCCGTTGCTCATTTTATAATTTTGTGGTGCTGCAGATATTAATGTAGAAAATTGGTTGCTCAAGCCTTTCTCTTCAGTATTAAGTGTTTTAGTCAGACAAGTCTGGCTTTCACAATTACAGTTTATTAAGATTAATAAGAAGTAGCTTTGCCATGATTCTCTAATTGATGCCACCACTTGGGAAAGTCAAGGACGTTTTAAGACATTTCGGTGGTTTTTATGTGCACTCATTTCATAAATCATAATTTCAGCATTTATAGGAGAGTTCAATACATCATGTGTGCATGTATCAGTCAACGCTCACATACTTTAATATTGACTAGGAGCTGGACCGATCTGGTTTTCTTACTTCCTTTTAAAAATCAACATCACAGGTCACAAAATCTGACAGCCCCCCTCCACTCTTGCCCTTTATGCAAGCCTTGCTGTGATCTCCATGGGACCCCTTCATGCTCTAGTGCAGCTCCATGCATTATGTAATGCCACGTTTTGCCGTCGTATCAACAGGCGCGCTCACAAAGAAGGCAGCAGGTGTTTAAGTGTTGTTGTGCTGATGATGCGCTGCACCAGGAAAATAAGTGTCTAGTCATACGTCTGCGTGTCTTTCTTGGAGTGCACTTACTCTATGATGTTAGGTGTCTTCCTAAAGAAACTAAATCCTTCATCCTGAAGTGCCACTATTATGCCGTTCAGAATTTGGTTTTCACTTTCGTATTTAGATTTACCTTATTTCCCAAACGGTTCATTTGAAGATTCATCTTTTCAAGCTCCTCCTTTGCGTGAGGCTGCTCTAATTAGTTGGATCACCCAGTCCGTTTTGATTGGCCTACTGCGTACAGTGCGTGTCAGAAACAGAACGCTAAACACCCAAACATGTATGCATTTGCTGAACACAGATATGGAGTAATGATAAATCACTGCAGACTGTAAACCATCGTATTGCTCCATCTGCCTCAATAAGAACGACAGACAGTCTATATTAATCAACACATTTCTAGACAATGGCGGGCCCGCAGATGATTAGAAAAACTACAACATGAGTTAGCCAGAGACGTACAGAACACATTTTGCATGCTCGACAGAACATGGAAGCAACAAATATTAATCTTACTTACCCATCTTTCAAGGACAACTGGTTTATGAATTCCACGTTGAACGCTCAGATATTGGGGAAGCAGTTGACAGTCAAAGGACGGGAACAGAACAAAAGCGTGGGATTATACATGGTATGGTATCGTAGTAAAAAATTTTAACCACTGATTCTATTTACAGCCTTTTCCTTTAGAAGTGAAAATATACCGAAGTGTTTTTTTGACGTTATTCACATGAACGAGCTACAGTCCTTGCAGATTACAAGTGACATTATTCAAATGTGATAACAAGTGACGTGTAAACTTTATGGAAATGGAACCAAGTTATTTTAAATAACTTGTTAAAGGTGTTCAGACTCTTTCTTCTGAGAGACAATAGCTTTATTTATGGTGCCAATTCGCCAGTCATAGCAGAAGTCATTAACAATAGCAAAATGGCCAGAATAACAGTGAAGTTGAGGTGAAGAAGGAAGTGGAAAATAGTCATGAAAAATGGAATTACAACTTTTGGTGCAAGAAACTTTACTATTATAAGTGGACTCCAGCATGGTGAAATCTTTTAAAATGCTGTAAAGTGTAAAATATGGCCACTTTAAGGTTTAAGTTCGCTTCTGTTCAATAAAGCTTAGCCGCAGTCTGCCGCCTCAGGCAGAGCTAAATTTGACTTCATTTCTAACTTTCTCTGCAGGCCTCAAATGCTAGCAACCCTTGGAAACGTAATGAAATTCTGTGTTCAGCAGAGATTGTTTGCTCGACTGCGGTGGGAAGTTTCAGTCGCCTCAGCAGACACGACTTCCACGGCAATATTTCGGGTATTAATTTTCTCCTGATATTCTCTCCTAGATGCTGCTGATGTGAAAACTAAGGGAATTAGCTGCAAGCCACCAACACCTGCAAAAGAAGGACAAGGGCGGCCACGGCAAATCCATCAGATCTTCACACTGTGAGTGTAAAAGGATGGAAAACGTTGACAGCGGTTCTTGAAAGAACAAGATTTAACTGTGACTGAGGAAGTGTGGCACTTATATGACACGCTGATGAGACCGTCTCTCGAGGATCTTGATCATGTCTTGTACCAATCTGCGGCAGGTATGTTTATAAATGTGTGTATACATGAATGTGTTGGTATTTTCTAGGTTGTCAAAGTGGAAACCTGCGAAGAGAGTCATTCCTCTTTCTTTCATCTTATTCTCTGTAATCCCGTTTATCAATGATAAGATCAGCCACCTCCTCTTCTTCATGTGTTCTCCATAGATGAGCCACGTGTGGTGAATATAGATACCACAGCGCCATCTGTTGAAAAATATATGCAATGGCTTTCCATGCCGTCCAAATTAGCATGGATTTTTTTCCTACTTAGCCACGAGGTACAATTGTAAACTCTTTACCTGCTCGAAAAAAATTCTAAACATTTTAAGGCTATCTTCACATCGAAAAATATTACCCTGTTACTGTGCAGTCAGACGAACCCCATGGGTTTGTATCACATTAAACTGACTTATTTTGCAATATGGCTATATTGCAATTTAGACAACCTGGCTGCGCCATTCTGCTTAATACATGGCTACTTACCAAATAAAAAAATAAACGCTCTTGAAATATAGATTTGAATTGAATTGTACAATTGTGTTTTATTGAGAAACTAAAACGAGTCTATGAGGAACAAAATCATGCCTCTTGACGCAATGGCCTGTGATTTTATAGAAAAAGTAGTTTATTTCTGCTCGCAGCTTGATTAATTTTCCAATTTTTGGCCCTGCTCATACAAGTCTCACTGTCCCACAGTGTAGCTGTAGTGTGTTTGTCATTTGCAGTGAAATGCATCACCTTCATCTCCTGAATCCTGTTTGATCAATCCCTGTAGTAAATTGGGGTTGGCGAAACAGAACCGTTCAACCCAATCACGGCTCGTCCTTTGCCACATGGCACATGCGATTATCTGCACCTTAGCACATTCAAATCATTGATCTGTACTTGGCCACGGTCACAGTGTCAGTGCAAGACTGACGGGCAGATCAATTTTTATTCCACCCACTGGATGTTTGACCGGGTTTTGATGCGAGACTCTTCGGCTCCTCTCATCCAGTTTTAATCAGGAGCTTTTGTGTGGTGATTCAAAGGATCAATAGAAAGCCACCCAGGAACTGGTGTCTGCACCGTGACAGTAAAAATGGAGGCTGATTTTTGTCGTCAGTACTTTCAGAAGCCTGTTTTTGATTTGCGAGACATTCTTTGAGTCAGGTCCTCTTCCTGAAGAATCTTTTCAAGAAGCGGTGACTTTTCTGACAGATGATAATCAACACTGAGCCTCTAAGATCCACAGAGAAGAAGCCATATAAATTCTTTGCCTTGAAGGGATCTGTCACGCATTCATAGGACCCTCGAGGTGCTGTAAATATTGCCTGCCTCAAAAAAAAAAAGATGAAGAGAAATGAGAGCAATATAATGAACGTTACTTATGTATCACGGAAAGCATAGACCTTTTAAATATTAACCAGCCCTACAGTAAACCCTAGACATTACCATCCTTAAGTACCTCACCTCGGGTACAAACATCATAGAGATTTATGGGAATCCCATTAAACAAATCAATGGATTTTTTTACACGCATTTCAACAGGGAATTCTGTTTACTTCAGTGTACAATGGTCTAGTAGTTTCCAGCCAGTTTAGCTTCAGGACCTTGATTTTTACATCGGACATCAAGCTGAGACCCAGTACAGTACCAGAATTGTTGCTCTTGGCAGTCAAATATTTACTATTGGCACAAACCATTTTTCCAGCTTGTAAACGAACTCTTGTACAGCAGTTTGGACTTATATTTTTATGTAGTTTTCCCCTTGGTTTCTGTTACAAATCCTGCCAACGGTGGCATGTTTATGTTTAGTTTGTGCAATTGATTTGTTTTAAAAATTGCAACCAATTTTTGGGTGCAAACCTGTTTTAGTGTGCATGATTTGCAGGAGTGAGGATTGTGTTTCATAGGCAGTTTGGACATGGCTGATGTGGCGCATGCATTAGACTGGCTGACTGAGATACAGGCAAAAGTGTCCATCAGTAAGGCCCCCTGTTGGGCGTCCTGCTAAGTGCCTGTAGTGGTGAGCACGTTGAGTGGCATGTTAAATCCCTGGATGGCCAACACACTGCAGCAAGGCTTAATGCCTCGATGTCAGTCTTGCACTAAAAGGAGCTCTATTCTTAGCATGTCTTTCCATCAGCGCAAGAAAGGGAAGGCCCGTTTTAAAGAGTAGATAAAAGTTTTAAACATTGCTCCAGGTGTTTCTAGAGGTTATCACTCAATGTCAAGTTGGAATTGCATGGATAGTGTACAGTTATATAAAACTGCAGCCGCACAGTTTAAGATCGAGCATGCAAAAACATTTTTTTAATACGGAAATAAATTGGGAATTGTACTTGTACTTTATTGGTCTGCAAAATAAAACCGGCCCAATAATTTTTTAATCTGCATGCTAAAAACCATTTGGCAATGCTGTGTACACAATGCATTGTTTCTAAAATATTTGCATCAGTAAAAACCCAGGTCATTTATATAAAATTATAAGTAGATGCTTAGATGCACCTAGGTTCATTCAGGTTTGCTGTATGTCTGAACCAAGGAAATAAAAGCAAACTATCTGCACCATATTGAATTGCGTAGTATCGTATTTTTCCATTGCATCGTGTTGAATCGACTCATATTTAGGTCACACATGCAGAGGTGAATCGTATCATATTCACATTGCATATCACATGGCCTCCATCGGCCTCCATTATAGAGATGCACATCCCTAGTCCGTAGTGATATCATGGGTTAAAATGGGGTAAGGGTTGCAAATGATTGTATAATCCATCACAACACATACAGAAAATACTTAAAAGATCAAACGTGTTGTGCAACCACTCAAATTCTGCTCAAAGCATGACCTAAATTTAAGTCTTCACACAAAGTTATCGTATAACTTAAGACTGTAGTGCAGTGAGCAGTGCGCTAGTAAACAGAAAAAAAATGTTCAAGGAAAAATGAGATGTTTTCCGCTAATAGACCAAGAAAGGGCACTAAGTCAAAGCTTGATTCAAATTGACAATCTTTGCGCTGTGCATATTGATATTGATTATTTATTTTCCAGAGTGGAGTGCAGTAAAATGTTGTTTTTAAGTGTAGAAGGTCATTGCTTAAACATATTTTAACTAAAGACCGAGCTTTTTTTCCCTGTCTGCTGTCATCAGTTCGTTTAGTTTCATTTTTAAAAACATGTAATACTTTTTTTTATTGATTTTCTCTATGTACGAGCTCATTTCTGAAGGCTGTAAACACAAACAAACGCACAAATAACGTTCATTCAATATCCCCGTTTCTGCTTTCGTCCGAGAGCACAAAACAGACAGACGCTTGAGTCGCTCCGCTGAGGTAAATTATCCTTTGAACATGAAGGTCTTGATTGAAAGGAACCGGAAAGCTCTGAAAAAGACTCCCCCCCGGGAATAGGTCTTATAATTGACAAGAGGCCATGAAAAAAGGGGGTTTTGTTATCTGGAAAATATTGAGCAGGGCAATCCTCCATCTTATTAAGGAATGGTGTGACATTAAGATGGAGTGCTGGGAATGACTTTTTTGTGGGATGGGAGAAAACCCTTTGATTGTCTGATCCACTGAAGTTAAATTTGTTTCCGCTGAAGCCAGCCGAAATGAGATCACGCGTGAGTAGATGAACAGAGGAAGAGTGATGGAGCACTAGCAACTCAATTAGCTTATCGATCTACCAGCCAGCTGCTAAAATGATGCATGTTGTCTTAGCAGGTCTTCTTTTTCTCAGTGATAAGAATTCAAAACTAGACTCCATCTCTCTAATTGAATACAACCGTGGAGAAGTGAAGAAGTGACTAAAACAATCTCTTAATGCATTTTACTTCAAAGCCTGTTTCGCTCGGAAATGCGTTGTATTACAGCATGGGATTAATTGAAACCTCTTAAATCTGAAATGTGTGCATAGATGGGTATATGATTCATATTTAGCATTGGTCTGTCATTAGAAGCACAATGAGTCTTCATTGCATGTGGCATTTTGCTTGCCCTTTAAAGGCACTTACGATACATTCACATTGCTTGAACGCAACAACAAATAAAAGGGCATCTAGTTGTTTTAATCTGCCTCTTTTCACACCAGTTCTGATGACATCATTGAGCCCCGACGGATCCATTGTGACCTCTTTTTCTTATTTTAGTTGTGCTTTTGTATGTGATTAATCGCAAACGCATGATTGGGTTAATAACACCTTGCATAAGCCACAGAAAACAGCCGCGCTTGGCCTTTGGTGTGTCGTATTTGCAGTGATGTGGCATTTCAGACAAGGAACTATTAACAACATCTGCCAGATAATTGCTGTTCCTCTGCCCAGCGATTGTGCATTAAAGACCCGGATTTAGAAATGTTGAAGATATGGAAAGTAGCTGATATTATGAACTTAGTAAGTGTTTTTGGATTATGTTTAAAGGAAATACAGTTGCAGTATATCAATTTAATGTCACATTTTTCTTTATAAATGTGTGGTTTTGTCAGTTTTTTTACAAACTCACTTGACTTGCGACATCTGTATTTGTCCTTGTTCACTTCACTCGTCTGCTTAAAACCTCAAACATTAACACCCACAATGGGATTTCATTTCAGTCTCATTCATCCAGTGTGTGTTTATCGCCGTTGAAAGTTTTCCAAAATGACAATGTCCCTGCTCGTCTTATTAACCGACAATTTGCTATTTTCCCTTGCTCTACTTTTCCCTTATTCGTTCCCTTTTTCATTTCTCCGGCTTCTACTCCAGCACGACCGATGGTGATGAATTGTTGTTTGCTTGCCTGGTGGAAGTGCTAATTCATCTGTGTGGTCAGGGTTTGATGTGTTATGATGCAATGTTTAAGACGCTTCATCAATTCAGTCTCTAATACGCTCAAACGCCTCCACACGGCCCTTCCAGTGTATGCACACAATACCCGTAAGAACAACAGGCAGGCCACACAGAAAACAAAAGCTGTCCTCCTCCATTTTAAGCCATCTTTAGTCTGCTGTGTTGTCTTCCCAGCTGCTTTTTCTGTAGCAGGAGCTGATAGACATTTCTATTCTCAATTGCACAGACATTTGAAGATAGTCTCCCTTTCGTTGCAACAAACGGTCCTACTTTCTTAAAAGATAATGGTGGCATTGATGGTTTCATGAAGAACTTTTAGCATCCATAGAACTTTTCATTCCTCAAAAAAATCATTTAAGATGGAGTAGGTCACCCAAAAATGAAAAAAACCATCAAGCCATCCTAGCTGTATATGACTTCTATTCTTCTTTCGGATGAATACAGTCAAATTTATATTAAACATGTCCAGTGATTGGGGGCAGAGGTTTTGAAGTCCGAAATAGGGGTTTTTATGATGCATGGATGCACTTTTTAGGCATCAAAATGGAAAACCAGGACTTTTGTGGTAACGCTTCCTATGAAGTCTGTATTTATAATACATTATAAGGGTATTCTTAAGGCATTATAATGAATGCATAATGCTATTTATGATGCCTTAAGAATAACCTTATAATGTATTATAAATACAGACTTCATAGAAAGCATTACGTCGTCTCGTGACTATTAATGACAACCTTTTTAATGTGGTTATAGTTTTTAAGAATATGAAAATGTATAATGCAGAAATAAACATGATTCATCCTCTTAAGTTATAATGGATTATATTTCTCATAGCCATATAATGCATTGTAAGTCTCATATCTTGCCATTTTTTTATGTTACTTTGCTTAAAGCAAAATGCCACTCATAAATAATAGTAGTAACAATACTACATTTTTTTCTCAAACTGTCATACGATCAGATTTCAGATGAGATTAATGTGTAATATATAATGTGTAATATAACACATTTGCTTTGAACATTTTTTTTTTTATAATATCAGTTTGATTATTTTGACTGTACCCTTTAGACAGCTGTAATAAAGTAATTATTAGTGTCTCTGCTAAATTATATGCAAACACTTTATTTAGATGTTTCCTCAACAGACATAGGACTCTACATACCCTACCTAAATCCCTTACCAATTTTTTTTTTTTACATAACTGATTGTGTTTTTCCATAAATAAAAAAGAGAGTGATTGAATCGTGGGGGACTTTTCATTTTTGGGTGAACTGTCCCTTTAAAATGGGGGGAAAGGGTTCTTTATTTTCATTGATGGTTAGATGGAACATTTTCCGATTTTTAGAAAATTTAAAATGTAGTTAAGATGACAGTTTTTCCCCTTTTTCCCACTACTGCAAAGAGGTTAGCATGAAAAACAGTGGTAGAATTTTGTTCTCCCCGTGTTGTCATTGTTTATCTTTTCTCTAGTGTTTCACAGGATGTAGCCGGTGAAAACGACGCTAGCAGCAGATGTATCTAACAGTTTCCTTTTTTTTCTCTTTCACTCCACTTTCTCATCTTATTGAGGCCAGGAGGCTGGCGATGTTCCTCATATTTCTAGCTGACACGGGAGTTGAGTGCATCCCCAAAGAGAGTCTGAGATGACTTGTTTAGAAATTGTCTTATACTTCAGCGCTTTCCTCCAGTTGTCTAGCTCGCAAATCCATCCATGATATCTCCCCCCTTTCTCTCAGCTCTGTAAATATTTGAAGAGAAAGTTTGTACTTCCAGAGCAATTTGGGAGAATCCCCATGCCCTCATGCATGAAATGATTTGATGTTCTCCGAGGAAGAACCGCACGCTGTCACAATGGCTGGCAGGTTTGATTTCTACACTGTGATACAGAATGGTGACCAGGTTTATGAAAGCAAAGATCCTGTGAACCTGTGCCCTCTGTCCCTTTTTCCAGAGTTCACTGTGTCTCTGTGTGTCAGACACTGAGCGGCAGCGCATTCATCATTGTCTTACAATCTTTCTGGCATGAGATGGAATACTATGGCAGCAGGTATGTCGTTTTATGAATGCACATGCATATTTCATCATGCCATAAAACGAATTCGTATTAGATACTATTCAGATCTGCCTTGCAATTTACACTTCACAGATTGAAAGGTCTCACCATGTTTATTTTTTCCAAGGGTATTTTTTGCTGGCACTAACTTAATACTTTGTTCTTTTGTGAGATAGAATCCTTGTATAATCAGAATACCATATTGGATTTTTTTTTACCATATTGGATTGATTTTATTTTTTCCCGGTGCATTCTGGGATTGACTTCTCTGTAAAACATGTAAGTAACGTCACTTTAGAATCGGCCCACAAGGCAGCGTAATTATACTGCATAGCTTTTGGAACGAGATTTGCATCAGAAATGCCTATGATGCCTAAAAATGTTTTCTAGGTCATGTTTGGAGATAAACAAAATGTTCTTCCTGGATTTGTCACATCAACATGCCAAATGCATATAGGAATGCAGGCTACAGACAAATTATTTTTTGTTTTATTCACTTATTTATTTATTTGTACTATCAGTATGTCTGTAAACGTTGTCAATATTTCAGTGTCATTCATTTCAGTCAGTCAAACAAACTTGAGTAGATATATAGAGATATTGCAGTGTCTTCAGAAAATTGCTTAAAGGAATAGTTCACCCAAAAATGAAAATTACTGCATATTTTACTACTATTAAGCCATCTTACGTATAATACTTTTTAGATAAACACAGCTTTTTTTTTACTCTGGCTCTTCCAAGCTTAGTAATGCTGTTGGATAGAGGCCATTATTTTGAAGCTCCGTAAATCAGATATATCCATCATCCATCCATCATCGAAACTATCCTATACACCTTGGGGGGGTTATCACATGTCTTCTGAAGCAGATCATTGGTTTTGTAACAAAAGTTATTTTCTAATTTTAAAACCAGGAATATTTAAAACCCATCGATCTGCTTCAGAGGACATGTGACAACCCCAGGGCTTTATAGGTTAGTTTTACATCGCAGTATTTGTGGATACATCCAGTTTACAGAGCTTCAAAATAATGGCCGCTATCCACCAGCATTACCAAGCTTGGGAGAGCCAGCATACGTTAAAAAAATAAACTGCCTTTGCCTGAAAGAGGAAAGTTCATACACCTAGGATAGCTTTAGGTTGAGTAAAATATTTAACATTTAACATTTTCCTCAGTAATCTTGTTGTAAAAGATGAGCAAGCTTTATGAAATCAAGTAACCCTACAGGTTTTCCTTAGTAGTTTTGCTAAAAGATCAACACATTTTATGTCATACATAAAACAAACAAGCTGTCATCTTATAAAAAAAAATGACGCCACCAAAATGATCATAAAATGGCCATTTTCTCTACAAAAAGTGATAAAGCCATAAAAATGTGCTGATAAAAAAAAATTGTAGAGCGCCGAACCATTTGTCACAATTACGAATGTGTCGTTTTGGAGAGCATTAGTAATCAGACGGCATAATTCAATCAAGGAGATATTGAATTACAACCAGCAATACAAACATAAATGCGTGTGTGAATATTAATGAATGCGAAGTCCACTGCAGTGTACTGCATCGATACAGTCTCAAAGTGCCTAATAAAACTCCTGAATCAGCTCCGAGTTACCCGAGTCTTCACCATCTGTCCTCTCTGTAGCCCTCCTCTCATTTTCGGTCTCCCCTCCCTGCGGAGCGTCGGATATCGAAGCAGACTGCAACACTATCCACCTGAAGCGGTGCTGAGACAGCAGCCACCTCCACCGAACGCTCCAGCACCTGCGGGAGGGGAGATTCTCTGACGCCTCCATCAATATCTGCACGGGAAACTCTCCCCACAGAGAGGAAGCCACCTGCGATCATTAACCTTTTTTCACATGTTAATAGTTTAGCATAATGCAGAGAAACTTCGGATCTAAATCGGTGGTTTGCGGCGTAAAGCACGAGCTGAAATCAGTGCATGTGGATTGGCTTAAAGGCATAGTCCAAAAAGTTTCAATTTGCCGTTGATTTATTGCTCTCAGGTTATCCGAGATGTAAGCAAGCTTTTTTTTAGTACTAGTATGTCTGTAAAGTACAAATATAGCACGCATCATTCAGCCGCGTTCACTTAAAAATAATTGTCTTTTTTTGAGTAATAAAAGCATAACGTCTTGTTTTAAAAATGTTTTTAATGCATTAATTTTGCCTGGTGTGCATTGTACGATCTCATAAATAATTCTAACACTTCTCAATTCATCATTACGCTATGCATAACAAATCTGGCTACAATTATTTATGACAAGATATAATGCATTACAACGCACATTATTAATAACTATAATGCCTTTGTTAAACTTGTGACTTGACTTATATAAGCCTTTACTTATATAGCACTTTTATAATGCAGCTGTACAGTACAGTTAATGCAAAGTCTCACCAACATTTTAATCATGTTTATCCTTATAAAAATAAAAAGTGCCAGTGGGCTAAGAAAAATAAACATGCTTTCACTTTTAATTGAATTGAGCTTATGAAATGAGTTTAATTTTCTTTTGCCACTGCACTTCCTCCGTCTTCACCCACGCTTGCGTTTCTTCAGTCAACATCGCTGGCCTGCTTTTCATTTAATTTCTGTTGTTTTTGTAGTTTAGAGTGAAGAGCACTGCAGAGATAAGTATGGACTTGTGTCCCACTTCGGCCCGATCGCTTCCCTCCCCCTTCGATATCCCATAATGCACAGTCGGTCACATCAGTTCCGGGCGGCGGTGCTCCAGCGCCTGTGTGTGAAGGACTCTCTGCGCTGGGAGTGTTTTTTTGTGCGTGCGCTGGGTAAGATGATTGCAGGCGAACACAAGTGTTTGGTGTCAGTCTCTGTTACAAGGAGATGATGGGAAAGAGTTGAGACTGAGTCACTCCTGGTTAATGCACTGGGCCACGTGTATGGGGAGTCTCGTGAAAACCTGTCCAGCTCGCATTTCACCACATAGCCCGAACGAAAAAAAAAAAGGAATTACAGGAAATAGATCATATTTTGCATGAGGTTTTGGTCTTAATTTTTAATCATCATTTATTTAAATTGTAACTATTTAAGGCCCACTTTGCATGCACCTACAGTACATTTAAATAAATTATTGAATGCAGTTATTGTGCACATGCATATTTTCGCATTGTACCTGCATGTAATTACATTTTTTGCAATTAATTTCTGTAATTACACTGTTGATCCATTCCTTACAGCTTAACCCACCATTAAACGTACCTAAACCCATCCCTTATCTTACCCATATTGCACCTCAATAACGGCCAAAGTGTATTGGGTCCCACTTTATATTTAGCTCCAACTCTAATCAAACACACCTGAACCAGCTAATCAAAGTCTTTAGGATTTCTTTTAAGGTTGGAGCTGAACTCTGCAGAAGAGTGGCCCTGCCTCACACCTTAACTCACCTTTAAACCTACCCAACCTGGAACCTTTTATATATATATATATATATATATATATATATATATATATATATATATATATATATATATATATATATGCATGCATGTATTATTCAGTATGAGTACGAATATATAATTCATTTGCATGTTCATACTAGTATGCACTGCTGCATATTTGCCGCATTATTCCAGCCGTAATTTCTTTATTAACAGTGTCATAAATGCACTGAATGGAACTCAACGCACTGAACACAAATAGATTTGTAACAGTGGAGCTCGTTTTTTACAAACAACTGTAAACAGGATTCGCAGGGATACGGCAGATATAACCGCGGCGTTTAATCATGCTGTGGGGCCGCACTTATTGGCCATCGTTTCTGCTCATTTTTCTCATCCTGTGCAAACACCCTGCGTTGATCTAAGTCTGCCGTTTCTTCGTTTTTTTGCCGAAAGACTTTCTTACAAGTCAACCTTGGGCTTTCACTAAGTGTGATTGTTTGGCAGGATAGAAACGGGTGAAAGAGAAGATCAGGACAAATTGACCTGGCTGTCTTTTTGCGAACCGCGCACGTGAACTCCTGACCACAGGTAACTGGAAACCACTAAAGGCTGACTGAGACCGTGTCGTCTTTTGCCATCTTTTTCCCCACGATTGGAATCTCGCCATGTTACAGCAAGCTCAAAAAACATACTATTCTATCAGCAGTAAACAGGGTTTGTTATGAAACGGTTGATGAATTTGTGAGTCGCACTGTGTGCATGCAGTAAAGTGCAGAGGGCTTCACAATATGAGATTAATGATGCTGTAAAGCGACACACACACCACTGCGGTTTCTGTCATACTGCACTGTTAGCCATATACACTAACAGCCAGACAGACTCGGCCCACACACACCCACAACATGAGTCTTTATCATTCTCTCACTGTCACAAGCTCTCATATGCTTGCATGCCGCATATACACATCCAGACATTTGTTGGTAAGTTAAGCATCACTGTTACTGTTACTGTTACTGTTGCTCATGCTTTGGGTTTCAGGGATTGTTAAAATCACAAACCTTCAAAATTTAATTTAAGTGTCCCAAAGTGTTTTTGAAGCAAGCCGCCCTGAACAACCACAACAACCAATACAAAACTGCTAAGACACCCTAGCAACCACATAGCGATAGAGTGATACCACTCAGGACGTCCTAACAGCTGCATGGTAATGTGTTAGTCGCCCCGAACATCTGTATAAGGGCGCTTTTACAATGAGCGAAAAACACTTTGAGCCTCTAAGAATACACAAGTACCAAAAACAACATATAGCGGTTAAAAACATAGAGATGAACACCATAGTAGTACCACTTATCAGTATCTCGACAAGCTCACCTCCCTGTGAACACCTTTGCAAACATATAGTGACATTTTAAAACACTCAGAGCTCCTTAGAAACCACATACTGCAGCAAATACAAAGAACAACATACCAACCACACAGCGTCAAACTTCAAGTATCTTACAAACTGTATAGCAATGCACTTGCAACTACGAAAAACACCAAAGCGCTTAGTCACTCAGAATAATTTTGAATCTGTGCAGGAACAACTTCAAATATTGAGAACACCTAAGAAATGCTATGCCCTAGCGACTCCCGAGAACACCATAGCAACCGCAATGAGTTAAAATATTTCGAACACTCTAGCAACTGTTTAACAATATCCAGGCAACCAACGAGTAAGAAGTTAGCAACTGCTCTTGGAAACAACATAGGAACGAATGAATACACTCAAAGGCCAATTCGCTCTGCACTGACAGACGCGTTTGTCAAAATGGATTTGTTGATTGAATATTTAGATTTTGTGTTGCCACTTTACGAGTTGTTGAAACATAGATGTGTGTCGAAAGTGTGTGTACTCACCCGTTCTATAACGATGATGCTTTTTCTTATTTTTAGTTCCTTTATCAAAGCGGGCTATTCTGAGATTGATGGTAGAATGATGTAACTTTGCACAGGCCCCTCCCCTTTAAGAAATGCTATGCTCTATATAACAGCTACAGCGCAGCAATCAATGAACACCCTAGCGCCTGTATAGGAACATGCCGAGGCGCTGGCGTCTAGCATTGTAACGGTGACTTTCTCTTAAGGAAAATCTTGTTTGTATTGTTGTCGAGTTTTATACACGCGTGCACATTCCCTCACACCACTGCCATCAAATACCATCCCGCTGAAGCATGCTGCAGCCTATTAGTGGCTAGCACAGCAGCGCTGCCAGAGGGTCTCTCTCTTTCTCTCTGCCTCTGCCTCTTCCTCACCATCGCCTGCGGGCACTAAAGCTGAGAAGCACAGAAGTGGGCTCTCTCCCAGACTGCAGCGGTGTAGAGAGCTCTACCTCTACCACTTAATTGTTTCCCCCAGTGGTTGTAATTGCATTCTCTCGCACACTCGTAATGACTGCGCATCTGTCACTGGGCCACAGTGCCATCTGCTGACAGCTTGAGTCATGAGCCTTCCCACCAAAAAACCCTACTTGTAATAAAAGTCGAGACACCGCCACAGTACGACAAATGGCTCTTTTTTATAGGCCAAAGATAACAAACTGCGTTATTTACAAGCACTCGAAAAGCGCTGATCAAGCGTTTGGAGTCTGGAACCATTTGTCAGAATTATAACGCATTGGGAACGTTAGATGACATAATTCGATCTATCAGAGAGATATCAAATTACGTGCGGCGATCTTCTGTCTGAGCTTTGGATCAGAGGTTGAATTGGACGGACGCACTGCGCGGGCTCAGCGAGGCTTTGGGTCATTGCCTGCCCAATCCGTATCCCATAATCCTCACTTAGAAGCCCGGAAGAAGGGCTTTGTGGCTGATGGCCACAGAGGCCTAAGATTACAAGTTATCAAGTCGATCAAATCCTGTCGTTGGTGCCAATTTGGAAGATATGACATTGTCTATATTTAGTTATGTGCTTATGCTGTGCCGTTTGTACATATATATATATAATAAATATTGGATAAAAAAAAAGTATTTGGCAAAACCCACCATGAGAACGAGAATTGTCCCAGAACTGCATGCGCTTACAAACGTCTTAAGATTTTATTTTAAGAAGACAACCGTATCTACAGAGCAAGATTTGAAGGATCCTCTCAGAGTGCTCCCGTTTTAGCTTAAACATTTCTAGCTTAAGAGCGATTCAGGACCAATCTGAGAGCAACTCTGAGTAAGGAAAAGACAAAAACCTTTATTTTTAGGGAGGAAGCAGGGCTGACCTCTAGATATGACACAGTCTTCTGAAGACTGATTGGATGCACTTTTACGGTTCTCTATCTCTTTCTCCTTCTCTCTGTCTCACACACACACACACACACACACATTCTTTATTTTTCATTTACCATGCTGTCATGCTTAGCGTGTTTTATAGCAAATGACACAATACGTTTCTGAAAGCGCTGTAGTTCTTTGGGTGATCACTTTTTTTCCATCTCTGCTGCATTTTTACACTTTACGCTAAATATGTTAATGTACAGATTACTTCCATTTTTGGGGCGCTGTGGCATTTATTGTGTCTCTAGTAAGATCGACCCCAAACCCGATCCCTGCCTGATCTAATGTGTACCATCTCACTTTGATTTGTCTGTTTTCTTTACTGCTAAGTGTCTTAAAAGTCCTTGTCCATGCTCTTAACAGTTTCAAACCTTAAAACCTCTTTTAAGGGTCAGATGCTTTCTGAATTACTTTTCTTTCTTTTTTTTCACTTTCCTTAGTCTTGTCTTGAGCGTCCACGTAGTCTTATCACTAGAAGTCAGTGTACAGTATATGAAGCATGAGCGCACAAAACTTCAGCCAAACTCATTTGTTAAAAGCAGCAGCGCTTTGGTTGAGATGAGACCTTTAGGGGTAAAATAAATCCAAACAGCGCCTTAAGAATATGCTTAAATATTTATGTCATGCTTTTGTCTTGCACTGGATCAGGATCCTAATCCGTTGTCTTAGAGGTGTGGCGACAGGAGACTTTTTAATGAGGGAGTTTTTGATCTCGAGCTTTCGTTTGGAGCAGCGGTGCAAAAGCTGCCGTCACGCGCGTTTGATGGTCTCTATCTTGAGGGTCGTACGTGCCGTGGCACTGGGAAACTTAATTTGTTTAATTGGCCATTAAAATTAGTTGTTGAGAAAGTTAAAGCCAAACTTTCCTGACATCCCACCCAGCTGAAGACGGTACAGGTGTCGCTGCGAATCTCCCCTCGTCTCGTCTTCCTTATTCTCTGCCACTTCCTCTTTCTCTGACTCCCTTTTTCTCTCCAATCAGCAGTTTCGCCCCAAACTGAATCAGAATGAACCGTGCTAAGGTGGCAAAGACGCGTTTTTGTGTCGCTGGCGCCACTTTTATGAAATATGACAAGGGAGGCTTACTGCAAAAAAGAGTTATGATTTATATAACCGTCCGCCTGGTGTCTGGCTTTCATATAGGCTATTGTAATACGCCACCGTTTTCATTTAGAATTGTTTTTGTTTTCTTTTTATTATTTTTCTATCAAACATGATGAATTTTTCCTTCAGTGTTGATGAATTGTTTGCCGTTTGCGGCTTCTGAAGAGCGTATGGATATGAATTATTCCTCGGAGAGAGGATGTTTCAGTGTATTTGTTGCCGTCTCATTAGCGCAGGACCGTTCAATAATCCCCAGTAAATATCTTGTTTTGATCCCGCTTGGTCTTTCTTCACATCTACTTTGTCACTGTAGTTTGATGCTGCTAAGACAAGCGTCGCTATATTTCTTGTACTTATGTTAAGGGATTTGATTAATCCCATAATTATACCATTTCGATGCCTAACCCGTCCCACACTGTTTGTGCTACTGACATGAATGATACTTGCTATTGCTTTTCTAAGCAATTTACATTTCGGGTAGTACAATTTCAACAGGCCAGAATATCAGACAGTCGTTTTTTTAGTTTTTTTTCTTTCCAAGGTTGACTTGGTCATAAGTAAGCAACGTTTAGAACCACCAAAGCACCCATTTATTCCAGTTTGGAAAACGAATGCTGATCAATGTTTGGTCTGGAGGTTAGTGTCGAAACCGTAAGTCATAATCAAGGGATGAAATGATCTACTGCAGCAGATGGGTTTTGGTCTGAGAGGGAGACTAAAGTGGCTCCAGTCGTCCTCTGGGCTCATCTCAGTATCAGTGTGTGTGTGTGTGTGTATCATCCTTCAGCGCTGTCTGAGTCAAACCTGCAAACCTGATGATAGCAGGCTTCCTGTACGGCTGCCAACACGCTCTCGCTCCCTGGCTCGACTTCAGCCTGCGATTTTCAGCCCTGTAATAGAGACCATGTAAGTGCAATGCTGTCTTTTTTTCTCCTTTTATAAGGGCCCTACAGTCAGCTGAGATGATAAGATTAGAAGACGAAATTGCAGTCTTGTAAGAGAGTGTCAGATCTCTTCAGGTATGAAACTTGAAGATCGACCAATGAGCTCCATCATGTGGCCAAGTTAAAAAAATACAGGTTCTCTTGAGGAGGGAGGCTGTAAAAACGATACAGTAGCTTATATAAATGTTAAAATAATGTGTTTTTGTGTGTGTGGGGATGTGTATATATATATATATATATATAGATGCAAAAATGATGCATATTTTCTTTTAAAAAAATTTATCAGTAAATAACATATTCAATTACCTTCTCGTTGCAATGAAAGTGAAATTACTGAAACTAAATATAAGAGACTGTTAAAATGCACATTAAAAACCATCTTAATAGTGTCATTTTAGTTCTTCATATGCATGGACTGTTATTATATTAAATGAAACTTGAGGCATATCATGTACATTCCTAACACTATATTGTTTAACGTAATAAAACATTTTGACCATATTTATGTAGAAAAGGCCATTACCGTAATATTAGCTCACATATTTGCATTTAAAGTTTTTTCTTATTTGTGTTATTGGTTACATGCACGTGTGTGTGTGTGTGTGTGTTTATATTTACTTCATATCGTCGAGTAAATATGTATTGCATTCTTAGAGCCGTTACGTTTTCTTCTGAAGTTGCCGAAAAGGCCAAGTTATCAGTGTCTGCTCTCATGTTTTACTGTAAATGATTTTCTTTACAGTGCACTGAAGCAGCTCTATTACGTTTACGCGAGACGCGCGGCACACGCTCTGTCAGAGCTATAAAAGAGTTGGACTATACTTTAGCAGACGGGGTTGCATACTGTGCGCTTTGTCTGTAGCTGATGAAAGGGTGGAGACATTCACTGAAATATATGTGCAGAGATATATGTTTCTCCCTCTGTCTTCAGCCCTTTCGGCCTGTTTTAGCCTGTTGTGTCATGCATAGTTAGACTGCAAATACTGGCAATTATCCCCTTCAGAACCGTTATTTGTCTTCATGTAAAAGCATATTGGCAGAGAAATTAAGAAGAATGTTTTTGTCGCTCTTTTCCAAAGAAAGTCTTAGCGTGAGTTGTGGTCGAATAACAGCTTTTTTTTCTGTTATATCCTGTACCGAATTCTCAGCAGCGCTCCAAATGGCTTTTGGAACAAGCTTGTGTGCTTATTTGAATAAAGACAAGCGTGTTTCTCTTTCCTTTCGTCAGACGTCAATATGTGCGAGTGTGTCAGACGCGAAAGGAATTACCCTTGAGGAAGCAGAGGAGAACAGACAGCTGGGTTAAACACGGAGGTGGCTTGATCGCAGGAAGCGAAGGCTCTCTGACAGATAGATACATTTTCACCGGCACACATTGATTGAGTTTTTGTCAAGGTGTATTTCTCCATGAGTCTGCTATATAAAGCATTTTCAAAGCTCATCTGAATTTCAGTGGTTATTGAAATACTATAAAATTACTTTGAAACCCCTCAAAAACACTACACTATTGGAAATAAAGGGTCGTCATGTTGCCCTCAATTTATTTCTTTAACATGGAACAGTTTAGAACTCGTTTCAATGATTGAGAGTCGACTCTTTCTTTTGAGAGATGTTCCAGGAAGAACCTTCATCATCCACGGAACCTTTATACACTTAAAATAAAGGTTCCAAAAGGGTTTTTTGCACCAGTGCCATAGGTAGAAGAACCATTTATGGGTCCTAAAAGAACCTTTCCAGTGAAGCATTCTGTAAAGAAATGTATTTGTTTAGTTTTAAGAATTTTTAAGAACTTTTTCCATTACAAAAAACTGTTTTAGTGGAAGGGTTGCATGTGTGCTAAAGGTTCTTCGTGGTTTTAGGAGTGTAGCTGCTCAGACTGTTATAGCCTGTTAGATCCCATAGCCCTCCACTTGAGGCATTCGACATCAGAATATCATACTTGATCTAGTAAGCGACCATCTAGAGCACCCTGGCAACTACTTAGTGCTCAAAAGCACCCAGGATACTAAACTGCTTAGCGATGCTTTAAAACACCCGCAATACCCACAGCACATTTATACTAGCATTCATTGTTATTCTATTACGATTTTTTGGTACTTAAAGATTGCATTATTGTTTTATAACATTGTTTTGCTTTCAGACACGCATTTGTCGCTCGGTTCAGTCGGTGCATTTGCGGAAAGGAGGATCTGAGTCATCCAGAGCAATCCGAGAGGCCATTACTGACAGTCCTCTTCCATTCGCTCGCGCTGCACTCACCACTAACTGCTGTCATCACGCCACTTCTCTAAGTGATACGATGTTTCTGTCCTATTGTGTGGAGAATTGAATGGCTTTTACTAGGACCTCTGCTGACCCAGTATGAGTGGTCATGTGGCATCAGGTTTAGACTATCAGTATTGTTATGAGCTTGATGCCTTGCTGAGGAACTTATATCGTATATAAAAAAACAGAAATCTGGACGGTTTGCTAGACGTCTGCGTTCTAAAGAAAGAAAGAGTTGCGATGGTTTAGAGCGACATGAGCTTCACTTTCAGATATAATGTGCTTGCTTGATATTTTTAATGATTGATTGATTGATTCATGCCAACTCTTATCTATGATTTTGTGCATGTACAGTAGCAGTGAGATATTGCCGGTGCTTGTTCGGAGATAAGAGTCATTTATCATCTGGCGCTCGTGTGGACAGCAGGTGATTGATCACAGTAATGCAGTGTCGCTGGGTTATTCGAGCTTCATTCCCTCAGTGAGTCACACTTCGGTACCCTTTATACTGCTTAAGTAGGTTCACACTGTGCTAGACGTGCAGTACACCCGTCTTGAGCGATTTTAGGGCGAGTCTGTTCTCGCGCTGATTTTTTTTTTTTTTTGTTTATGCAATACTCTTTTACACCGCCAGGTGGCGCTTTAGATTGCCGCAATATCTATCCCACTCACAATATCCACCCAGTTGCTTAGTGATATGAACATCTGTGTTTATAATGCTTTTTGAGTCTGTCATATCCTTAGGTTTGGGAAGTAATATCAACCTCGTAGAAAGCATATGCATTATAAACATTGCTTTTGTTATAATAATGCAGTCCAAATACAGTGTTGCACATATATATATATATATATATATATATATATATATATATATATATATATATATATATATATATATATATATATATATATATATATATGTGTGTGTGTGTGTGTGTGTGTGTGTGTGTGTGTGTGTGTTGTGCAAGTAAGTGTATTTTGTGCTTTTCATCTAAATTTGGTGAAAATGTATGCTTAAGACAACATAAAAAATGCTGCATTTGGACGGGGCCTAATATGTTTATGTTCGAGATTTAAAAAATATATAATTTTTTCAGTGCAGATTTGCTTCGCATAAATTTTTTTTTCTGGCATTTCTGATTAGGAAATAATCACTGCAGGTATTTTATTAGGGCACCAAAAGAAGGCCAAATGGTGAAATTGTTTATATTTTAGAATGTAAAGCACAAATGTAAACATTTTTCACAAATATAATCATCTCAAACGTCTCGCTCATCATGCTGCACAAATCATTTGGTCGATTCCATTCGTTCCATTCACAAAAACATTTCAGTCAGCTTTCGGTTTTTGTCAGGTATCTGACCTTGCGGCTCACGCTGTTATTTAGCGTTTTGAACCCCATGCTTAGATTTGGCAACGGAGCATCATTCTCTCCGAGGCTGTGCCAACCCCAGTAGCTTGTGTTCTGCACCTGGCCTTCCTCTTTTACACTTCAATATTCAGCCAGGCTTTCGCTGACCAGCAGGACTTAGAGATGAAACTTTGGACCTGGCGGAACAAAGAAACTAAAGCATGTCTGATGCTAAATAAGGAGCGTTTCCACATAATCACTTATGTTTTGCAAGGCAATGAAAGGCTGTTTGAGTGTTTGTGAACGTACGTCTCTAAGCCCAAGTTTCTGTCCGGCAGGAAACAAGTCGGCTCTTGCCCTTCCGCTCAGAGTGCTTTGCTCTGTTGTGACATTGCCACAGGCAGAGAAACCTGTTTGACATACCAATGCATAAAAAGCTTTCAGAACTGAAACTAACAGATGCAGGGGCCCCACATAGACATCTGATTGTCATTGCACTACATTGCAATGATCATAATTCATAAATAAACGTTTTCTCTATTTACTATCACGCTTTATTACTGATTGCATGTTCAGAAACTGCAAATATAACTTGTAGTGACTCAAAGTATATATTAATGATCACTAATTGTATACGTTTATTGTTATGATTGTAATCGTTGCATGTACAATGCATGACTAACTTATTTAATATCAGCAATCTCTTGTTTTAGACATTTATTTACACGTTTGCATGTACAGTTCATTCATTATCATGAAGTAGCTTGTCTCGTCATTCATTTTTGTTGTGTACATGCACCATAATCTGCGTATAGAAACCATAAATGTAATATTTCGCCCATTTATTGTCGCAGCTCGTATTGAATTATTTTGCAGTTGCACTTTTCCTGCATGTTACTGTGACACGCAGCTGTAATTGAACACGTATAAACCCGTGTTACTCTTAAGACTGATCGGATTATGATTCTGTTGACATGCGTAATTACGCATGGTAATGAATGTGCTACGCACGGGCGGGGCGGGGTCGCCTCCAGCTGCGGTGGTCCGAGGGGCTGATGCTGATGGATCCGGCTTGACAGAACAAGGTTATCCGCCAGGAGAGAGTCCGTCCATTTTCTTCACGGCTCCTCACTCACTCACTCACTCGTTCACTCGCGGCGGGCTCCGCTTCTCCGCGCACAGCAGAGGCGCAGGACGAGTCCGGGTTGCCGCGCCCAACAGAACACGAGATGCGACCGACTCCTGCAGCTGGCTGGGATGCGCGAGCAAAAACGCGAATGATGTCGTTTGCAGGAGATCTCATCTTTCTGCCACTTTAAGACGAGGATCGCAAAGAATCTCGAGGAGGTGCTTTTTATTTGCCGCACAGCAGCCGAGTGGATGTAGCGGAAAAAAGTCATTTGCATGGATCTAATTAGCCTCCACCGATCGCTCGCGCGTCAACTTTTCCTTCCGACAATGTGAATCTAGGAAAAACGGCGCGCGTTCTTTGCGATGCACCACGCGAGAGGCTTTTTCTAACATCTCCAGGCAGCACACTGACTCGGTGAAGATGCAGAGGCTGCTGCTTTTGAGAACGATCTTTTTCATTGCAGGTTGCCCGCGTGTTTTGTTGCACGGAGAAAGCCGTAACGCGCACACCAAAGAACCGGTCACTCTTCGTGATGCAAGCCCAGTGCCACGCACCCTGCGAGGCATCGAGCCTTTGACATCAAACAGACTTCAGAAGACCGCGCTAACTTGTCTTCGCACCTCTGGCTGCTTTTGGAGAGCGGAGGAAGCGGTACGAATACAGACGTCTCTTGTCGAACAGAACGCGCGCGGTCACGGAGAGTGCCACGGACCTACATAAGCGCTCTCGGCGACATAAAAGGAAAAAGTTGAACGGCGAGATGCCTGCTGCCATGGGAACAGTAGCTGGACACAATAACTCTAAGCTGCATTCAACAAGCAAGCGAGAAAAGAAACCACAGACGCAAAAGAGGCACAAAGGAACACCACAAGAAAGCGTTTAAGAGCTTGAAAAGGGGCCAGGATAAAGCGCTGCCCCATTGACACCAGTCGAAACTTATTATAACGCCCTGACATCCTCTTTATCCATGTGGGAACCGATGCCCAAGCCTCTAGCGCTCACCTCCACTGATTTCCCGTTCGACCTCACCAGATATGCCGAGTTCCACACCAAACAGATAGATGACCCGTGGGACGCGACTCCGATGACCCCTCCGTACGCCGAGGACGAGGAGAGCGAGTTTTCCTCAACCCTTTCTACCCCGTCACCAGCGAGGCGTATGGGGCGTCGCGCAGTCACCATCGTTTCCATCCTCATTTTCGCCGTGGGAATAACGGGGAACATAGCAATAATGTGTGTGGTGTGCCATAACTACTACATGAGGAGCATCTCGAATGCTCTTCTGGCCAACCTGGCTATTTGGGACTTTGCTCTGCTCTTGTTTTGCCTGCCGCTCGTGGTGTTTCACGAGCTCACAAAGACCTGGCTGCTGGGCCAGTTCACCTGTAAAGTCGTACCGTACATTGAGGTAACGGATTCCACGTTCATTCATGACAGGTGTTGAATGTTTGCATGGGATGATAGAGAAAAAATCATAGAAGAAACTTTACATTCACGTATTTGAATTTCTTTCCTTTGTGGGACAGAGGAGGAGATGTTTTGGAAAATTGCCCAAAAAAAGTTTATAAAAGAAAAAATTTGAATGAATATAAACTTGAATGAATGACAAACAGTAAGATTTCTGCACTCAAAAAAAAAAAAAAAAAAAAATTTATTAACAGCATCTATTTGATTCGATTTAAATTACTGTATTTTGAAATGCATTTATGCAAATCGCTTGAATTCAATGCAAATGTTAAAAAAATCTAAAATTTAGGCCTACAATTTTTTTAATTTACAATGAAAATCGGTGTTGTTTTGACCCCGTCGTTCTAAAAAGATATTGTAAGAACTTCTCTTCTTCAGTGTATGCGTCCCCTGTGTCCGTTCATCAGCAGTACAGAACAAATTCAGGCGCCTGGAAGCAGCAGTCGGAACAAACCACACGAGTGAAATCAAATCTGGTTTATTCAGAATGCAGCTTAACACAGAGAGTAAACCATCAGCTTATATAGCCCTTATGGGGCGTTGACCTCTATTGCATAGCTGGACATGCCTCAACTGCCCACTACGGAGAGCACAAAAGACAACTCCATATATGGGTTGAAGATTCACAAAACTAGCAGACTAGAGACAAAGCAAGTCTATATAAGGAATGAAAGACTACAGAGTTAGTAGAGTAACCTGAAACTATACCTGCAGGGCGAAAAGGGACTAGAACAATTGTCATACCTTGCTCACACACACACAGTAATAGAGAATTAATTCTCTCAGTCCCCTCTTTTAGGCTGAAGAGCCTAATTTCTGGCCATCGGAGTATAACGAGGACCTGTCATACTGTCAATTGTGGCATACACACGATCCATCAAACATCTCATAATGCATGGTCCAAAAACACATACAGCAAAACCGATTATTAAAATTGGTACAAGCATAGTAAAGAAAGGAGTCATCCAGCCAAACAGGTGATGTAAAATACCCCACCCCAGTCCTGTATCTTTTGTTCATCATCATACAAGTCTTCTGCAACCTTTTTCATTTCCTTCACAGCATGGCCCACAGCACCAGCAGGTTCGTCCTCAGTTGGGACATATGTACAACACTGGTCACCAACCAGAGCACATACTCCGCCTTCTTTTTTGCTAGCAACATGTCCAGGGCTAGTCGATTCTGTGTGGTCATCAGGCGCGAGAGCACCCAGCTCCTTCCGCGCTCCGTCTAATCCAATTGTGGTGTCATTAACAAATTTAGCCAGACGGTAGTGCAGAACTTCGGTCTGATGCCACAGATCACTGACACCATCACGTGGGCACCAAAGAGGTCCAGAACCGGTGCCATTTAGTTGAGAGTTGATGTTCCTCAGGGACGTCATCAGCTACAGATCTCTTCAACCTGTGGTACTGTTTCTTATGCTGTGAGGTATGCTGGAATATCTGAACAGGGTAAGATAACTCTGAAACATTGGCCTTATCCCAAGATGTTCCTTCAGGAAGGGAACCTGTGTTGATGTCATTGAGCCGCTCCACCCATCACAGTTAACGGCAGGCTTCCAGCTATTAAGCGATCTACATATAGTTGTTATATTGTTTTGAGGCATGACAGGCATGGACACTGATACAGTTGATGACATGATTTGCTGACATACATAACATGACTCATTGGTGTGATGTCTAGCTGTCCAATTGGCATATTGCCAGAACAAATTATCAGTAGGTAAAACACAGTTCACACATTGTAATGATACAAAAATCATGAATACTAACAGAAGCTGCATTCTGATCAAATAATAATTAAATAATATAATCAAAGGATATGTGCAGTCAGTTTCTATGTCAGCAACAGCGCTGCGTGTTCAGCTCCTCTGTTGTGCAATAGCAACCAATCTACGTAAGAAGTCGTCAGGTCGTCAGTCCAGTAATGCGCACCGTCCAGCCCTCCCGCCCCCGTGACAGTAGTGATCAATGATCCTACAAGAGTGGCCCCTTGTTCAGGTGTTGACGGCTAATAACAATCTGGTCAGAAAACTATTAGACATTCATACTGCTGATTGATGCATTTTCCGCCTGGTTGCATGGATCCACTGTGGAAAAGAATCAGTTAGTACGGCGGTTCGAGTTACAGCAACAATTTTGGTAGGAGCACTATATTTTGTTTTGTCCAATGGGTCTCCCATTTTTAAGAATTGTTTCACTAATACTGTGTCACCCACTTGAAAAGGGTGAGTCATGTCAATTGGCATAGGTGCTGAACTCGAATGCATTTTGCTCCAATTCTTGTGGAGAGCTTCAATCAGTAACTGCACATATTCACTCATATGGACATCACATCCCCCATCTCCCAAAACACACCCTCCCTTTCTCCAAGGCGCGGGGGAAAGGCGTCCATCACCATCTCATATGGTGATAGACCTTTGAGACCCTTATGGGGTGACATTCTCATTTCTGCCAGGACAACGGGTAGCAGTGAGGTCCAGTCTTGGTGACCGACCGTTTGCATTGCTTTTCGTAATTTATCTTTAATAGTACGATTCACCCTTTCGACTATACCAGATGATTGAGGATGATATGGAATGTGGTGTCTCCACGTGATCTGCAATTCTTTCATTAGGTTCATTAGTACTTTAGACACAAAGGCAGGGCCCTTATCAGAGTCTATGGCGAGTGGTATACCATATCTAGGAATTATTTCTTTGAGTAGATATCGTACCACAGTGGGGGCGTCTTCCTTTGGGCATGGAAACGCCTCCACCCATCTAGAAAATTTGTCCACAAACACCAATAGGTATTTGTATGGCCCCTCTTAGGTAGATGTGTGAAATCTACTTGCCATTGTTGCAATGGGCCTCTGGCAGAGGAGCTGTTGATGCGACGCCAAAGGTTTAGAACAATTATTCATAGCACAAACCATGCACCTGTCTAAAGTGGAATTAACATATGTGGCTAAATGTTGGATGCACAAAAATTGGTCATTTCATCCAATACCCTCTTCGCCGCGTGTGTGTGACACCATGAAACTCTCTTACCAAGAACGGGGCACAGGAGGCTGGCACACACACACGGCGGAAGAGTCAACCAAAATACCGTCGTTATTCTTTGACGCCCCTCAGAGATCAAAACGCGCACATCCGCTTCTGTAGCAGCCGCCTGTATAGCACAAATATCTATGTCAGGTAACATATTACTAGTCATAACAGATGTCGAAACAGCAGAGACAGACAACCATGATGGCATCAATCCAGATGCTGCAGCAGTTTTGGCTGCATGGTCAGCTAAAGTGTTACCTCTAGCCTCAAGGGTATCAAGGACAGAATGGCCCTTAGTTTTGATGATGGACAACGAACTAGGAAGACGACAGGCCTGTATTAAGTCTTCAGATATGGTACACAGGACACAAGGCCAACATCATCCTTGTGTAAGGCCCATTATACATAGACCCCAAAGAAGACAACGTAGCCCCAGTATCCAACAGAAAGGAATACGTTTGCCCATTCACATGTAACTCAATGAGTGGCAAGTCACGCCCTGTGGGGAAGCAAAACAAAGAGATAAAAGTGCGGAATTTACAACTTCAGTGGGGTCAGAACTCTGTGGGCTGCCCTATTCTTGAGGACGGTAGACAGGCTGCGCGTGGCTGCCTAGGTTCTAGGGTAAGGAGCCTGAGACTGTTGCTGCTGACTGCTAGGCTGTGCATACATCTGCGCATACATCTGTGGGGACCTCTCGGGGCTGGGGTTGCCCCGCCCTTGCCTGCTCATCGGCCCTGGCGCTTGTTACATTCTCTAGCCCAATGCCCAGGCTTGTTACAATAATTACACCTTCCTGGGTTCCTGCCTCTCTTAAATCCTCCTTGTGTACCTGGTATAGCCACCAGCTACAGACACACATACAACGTTGCCATGCAAATTCAATAACTGTCCTTTTCCTGCTGGTCTTTCCTTGCCCGATTCCTTCTGTTAAATCCTCGCGCTTAACTCGTCAAATTTCGGTGCGAGAACAGGTACTGCCTTTAATTACAGCGTTCTCATCGTAGGCTGCGCCTAATTTGCTATGCAGAATGAATCTATAATCAGCCCCAACTAATTGACAGTGGTGCGAGCATCTGATTAACATATGGCGCGGTTTCGTCACACACGGTTTAGACATTGTCAATGGTTTGTCTTTATCATTTTCTTTGGTTTTGGTACAGTTTTCAAAACTGCTTTTGGAACATACGCGATTCGTCTTTTCCCTCCAAACCTCTGCCATTTTATACCACACGTCATATCCTCCTCTCATATAATTGTAATCCCAATCAGGGTCGCCCTCACCTCCATATACTAAATTGTAAACTGTTTTCAGATGACTTGGGTCGAAAGTGCCCTCACGCGGATAATCTCGCCACTGGGTACCCGCTGTCCATCCCGCCAAATTATCAAGATATGGAACCGTGTAGTATCCCCAACCACAACGTTCCATCCATGCTTTGGGTGTTTCAGAGGGTTCAGGTTTAGGATATGTTTGTCCCATTCTGACCACTGATGACTCGGACACGTACTATAACAAGTCAATCTAGTCTGAATTTAATCAAACACGATACAATTGACTTACGCTGGATACATCTACTCAGGTAGTGAAACTATACTTTCTCTTACCTGGTCAGATGTATCCCGGACGAGCCCCCAGAACTGTAAGAACTTCTCTTCTTCAGTGTATGCGTCCCCCTGTGTCCGTTCATCAGCAGTACAGAACAAATTCAGGCGCCTGGAAGCAGCAGTCGGAACAAACCACACGAGTGAAATCAAATCTGGTTTATTCAGAATGCAGCTTAACACAGAGAGTAAACCATCAGCTTATATAGCCCTTATGGGGCGTTGACCTCTATTGCATAGCTGGACATGCCTCAACTGCCCACTACGGAGAGCACAAAAGACAACTCCATATATGGGTTGAAGATTCACAAAACTAGCAGACTAGAGACAAAGCAAGTCTATATAAGGAATGAAAGACTACAGAGTTAGTAGAGTAACCTGAAACTATACCTGCAGGGCGAAAAGGGACTAGAACAATTGTCATACCTTGCTCACACACACACAGTAATAGAGAATTAATTCTCTCAGATATCATCTTTTGTGTTCTTCTACATTGCAAGGGTCTAGTTTTTCACGCACAGGCAGCGTTAAGGCATCATTGGTAACTGGGTCTTGTTTCGAGAGCGCGTCAGTGCTCCCTGCATGCAAAGATCTTCCACCCTGCCCTCAGGATGCCTGCACTGACCTCTGCCCGCTCCCATCACATATTGTATGGTGCAACCATGAGGCGTTTACTTGAGGTGAAATCTGCAGCAGCGTCTCCTCACCACACCCAGTTTCAGCACGGCTCACTTTACACCACGCTTCTTCAGTGTCAAATAATTGTGGACTCATTTTATAGCTGGAAACCTGTCCTGGTGAACCTCACAAAAACACATCTAGGTCATATTTCTCCTTAAAATCAAATAGGGGAAAATATTCAATTATGCATGAAGTAAATAGCAAGTTTTTAAGTATATGTTATTTATTTATTGCAGATTTTTGCCTAGATTTAGTTTATTCTAGTTCAGTTTCTTTACTCTAATAAAGTCAGTTCATTACTGCATTTTTCATTTATTCAATTATAAAAGCATTCATTTAACGTAAAGACAGTACTGCCTTTACATTACAGTAATGAGAAGAAGAATGTCTTAGGTGCTGAACAATCATTTGATCTTAAAGGGATGAACTTTGAACTTTCTGTGGAAGTTTCTTCTGTTAAGCCCAAAAGAAGATATTTTGAAGAATGTGGGTAACTAAACAGTACCCACTGACTTCCATAGTTTGGAACCCATTCTTTATCTTCTTTCGTGTTCATATACATTATTTGACTCTCTCTTCAATGTTCCTTAAAACAGGCTTCATTTATTTTACTTCACTAATGGTTGAATTTAGGGTGTCATTCAGACCACTTGTAGCTTTTGTACCTTGAGTCTTTAATTTCAACAGCAAGGCAGCAGTACATTTGCTATTATTTGTTGTTGCTGTCGCAGGTACCTTTTAAAAAGGTGTATCTAAGTACCCTAAAAGGTACATATTAGTATCCAAATGCTACGTATTTTTTCAAAGGATGCAGGCCCCAGTCTAGCCTTCCTCCATTCAGGCAGAAAGGAGCTATCTTTGTTTACACACAAAATAGCTGTCCAGGGGCGTCACCAAGATGGCCACCGATTGAACCGTCTCGCCTTAAAGAGGCTTTGGTGAGACTCTCTCATCCGTTTGCCTATGAGAAGTAGACCGCGTGAGCGTGAAGGGTGTAAGGGGTTTTGGAGAGTCCTGCTGTGATTGTATGGGACAGGCAGAGAGGGCCAGGAGGCTCGGGCCTGACGATGGCGAAGCTGAATGAAAACGAGCCACTGTGCATGCGTGCATGTGCTCGTCCCTCCGGCGCTTCTGTGAATGCTGATCGCCGGCGACTGCATGCAAGCTAAGTGTCGGGTAAAGCCAGTCCTGAGGGCAGAGTGCTCCACAGGGAGAAAACGCCTCCGGCTCCATTACTCACACACACACACACACATGCGTGCTGGTGCGTGATAGTTCACGTGAGCTGGGAGTTTTGTCCAGACCAGACACTTTTCACTTTTGACGTCCCTTCGCCGGTCGTCTCCTGCGGAGAGCTGCTGCTCAAGGGTGGAGAAGTGTATTGTTGAGTTTTGCTCCACTGCAGGCAAGTTCAGCGAGCGCCGGTTGAACTTGTCTGATCATTGGGTTTGTTTCATCGGAGGTCTGACATTTCTCGCCGCGGTAGGTCGAGCGCATCTGAGGGCGGCGTGTCAGTGCCAGTGTTTTAACTTGACTTGTGTTTTGACTGGCCTTTAGGTTTTTGGAGATTGCATCAGTCACAACACACAGATTTGCAGGAAGGCCTTGTTTCGTCTGAGCAAACATGATTCAGATGAGTATCTGACAGCTGTCGGCTTTCGGCGTCCTACCACTGTCATAGCAACATATGATAACATTCTGGATGTTTTAGGAGCTGGATAGCAACCTTAGCATCATGGTGGTGTGTTTTGATCTAGCAGACACCACTTAAAATATTTCCAGGTCATTTATTTTATTTCCATTCATTCTACAAACCACTTGTACTTGTATTTTATTTCATTTTATTTAAAGGTATTGCTTTTTTAAATTTTGTTGTTTGAATTCTTGAGAGGTTTTTGTTGGCTATGTTCTATTAGTAACTTTTCTTTTTTTTATTGATATAATTTTCAATTATATTTTATTTTAACCGTTCTCCAAACTGCTTGTTTTATGGTCATGCAAGTTGGATTTAATTTAATTGTATTTTATTTTATTTTATTTTATTTTATGGAAACCGCTTGTAGCGTAAGATGCATTTAATTTGATCTAATATTATTGGATTTGCATTCATTACAGGTTTTTGTTAGATTTCTCTTCTATTATTAATCCACTTTGTGTGCGTGTTTTTGATCCAGGCTGTTAACTCCTCTTCTAATGCTCTGAATTTATGTGGCTGTATATGTATTTGTTTCATTCTGTGGTCATCATATATAACAATATTCCTCTAATAGCTTTTGCTTCTAGCTCGATCATGCCTCGGTGCATCTCATTTGTCAATAAGTAAGAATTATTGCTGTCCCTGCTGGCCGGTAGCCCAACAATGGCCTGCAGTCACCCTGTCTAAAAGCAGCCGTTAAACCAGATTAATAACCAGCACCTCCATCGTAGTGGAGAGCCTCTTAATCAGAGAATTAATGAGCCGTTAGTAAAGACCATTGCAGCCAACGCTATCATCACCTGCTGCTAGGAAACCTGTAAGCTAGAAAATGCCTCCAAACGCATGTGAATGTGAGATCAGACCGAGAGAGAGAGAGAGAGAGAGAGACTGGTCGGGTTTCCAGAGCGTGAGGTGTGAGGAGACAAGAGAGACCTTAAATTTGATTACTGTGAAAGGTAGAAAGTGAGCTTCTAACCACATGATCACATGAATCACAGCCTGTGGGCTTGACTCCTTTGAATTTATTTGATTTGCCATCCAGGAATTTTTTTTACCTTTATTTTAATAATGTATGTCTATGGTATTGATGTAAGTGAGAGGTTGCGAAGTGCTCTTCAGCCATACGTTATATTTATCATCTTTTATCTTGAATTGTTTTATTTTGTTTCACCATACTTACTCGTGTAACTAAAAACTAGAAAACTTGGAAGTGTTCATGCCTGTTTGGAGCCTAAGGAATGAATGGTATAAGCTAACCCCGACACGGTGTATATATTCCTCATTTGCTCTTCAGGAAAAAAGTTTAAGTTAAATCTACCCGTTTAATTTTTGTTGTTTTAAATTGATTCATTGAATCAACTGATGAACTGATTCACAGAAATGAATCTAACTTACAAGCTAATGCCATTTCGTGAGTCCTTCTAATGCTCTCGCAAGGTTGTGTGAAGAAAGGGCCAAAACCAGTTGAATTACCGTTTTTCAGAAACTTTATGGGCCCAGAAAACACACAGGGGAAGCCAGCGGTAGTTTGCAGTCCACTTTTCTGACTTGCTCGTCCTGCGAGAATAATCCCCTCCTGCGCAGTGAACGTGCCGAGCGTAATGGGGCAGGATGGATGCATTTCACACCTATAGAAGTAATATAGCACCATTATAGCGTCTTAATGGACACAATGGTCCATAATGGATTCTGAACAGTCTGCTTTTGTCAAAATGATGAAGGATCTCAACGATCAGCTTTTGGAGATGAAAGAGGCGGACTAGTTTTCATTTAGCCGGCGATGCACAACCGCACAAGCGTCGTTCCGCTAATTGTCTCCTCCTTGATGCTGATGTGCCTGATTGCTCTGTAATTATGATAATGAAGACAAACACTTAGTTGGCTCTTTCATTTGGGTTTCGTATCATCCGCTGGGACGCAGCGCGGCTCCGAACGCTGGCCAAGAAGCTCTCCAGTTGTCTCCCATTCATTGCAGTTGTTTCTTTTGTGTCGCCTCTGTAAACACTCTTTCATTTCACCCAATTTATTGTGGCAATAGTCACGCAGAATGTCCCGTTTCGCAGTGGGAAGGGTGCGTTGGGAGAGTTTTAGGGCCTTCTCTGTTCAGGCTGAATTAATTGCCGGGCCTGCAGGAGGTTGACTGTCTGTCACAATAAAAGTCTGTAAAAACCAGAGCTGTTTGTTACTCGTTCATGAACCTGCTGCTATGTGCTGAATGATTATTAGGAGAAGGTTCCCAGCTGTAGGATTGGGTTCAGCGAGATGCCAGATATAATTCAGACTTTCCTTTCAAGCGGGTTGTTTACGCCACTGGCCTTACACCATTTACACTAGACTCCTACTGACACATAACGCAGCTCTCAAAGACATCGCAAACAGGGTTGGCATGATGCCGACCTTGACAGCTGATAAAAATAACAAAGAAATGTCATGGTTTTCAACGTTGTTTCTTATTTAGAAAACTAAATGGTTATTTAGTTAGCAATTGGTTAGCTGCATGGTTACTGCATACTAAATATAATGTTGCCTCCTGTAAATTGGTGTCTCTGTGTGTGTGTGTGTGTGTGTGTGTGTGTTAGTGAGTGGGTGGTTTGACATGTGTGGTGTACGGGGACACCAATTTATTTAATGGCATGGGTATGACAGAGGTATTGCAATTTAAAGGTGGCTTATGAGGACACTGCCAATGCCACTATAGTTCAAAAGGCTTAAAAAACATACTAAATGATTTTGTTTGTTTTTGAAAATCTAAAACTGCACAGTTTCATGTAAGGGGTAGGTTTAGGTGTAGTATAAAAACCTATGGAGGCAGTGAGCTTCCTGCCTTGCATTTATATGGCTGGCTAGCATCCACTAGAGATTCTTGCTGTGTGCTTTCAGATTTTCTCTGAAACCCTCCACCTTCCCCAGCTCCACTTGTATAGGTCTGCTACGGTTTATTTTATATGCTATTTGTGCAGCAGCAGTTTGTTTTAAATACTCACAGCACTGTATAACCATATACATTGGCAGCAGCTCCAGTACTTGTTGCAGCAGCCAGCAGCAATAATCTACAACTACAGCAGTAGGGTAGCAGATATACTCTGCCAAAATTATGCCACTATTTTCCATATTTGTTGCGTAATTTAAAGCTACAGTCCATAACTTTTGACGCTCTAGCGGTTAATAAACAGGACTGTGTGCATCTTGCAGAAGAACGTTGTAGCCGGAGCTACTTTTCTCTGATGATGTCTATGACGAATCAAGAAGGTACCGGGCTGCTCCCCAAAACCAGTCTAAATAGTCTGAATATAAACACGTATTATAGGCGTACAGAAGTGATTCAGTACGAGTCAAAATCTGGAAAGCCAAAATCATGGTGTACTCGCTGCTTATATCAATTTTGTACACAAAAAAGTATATATATTTGAGTTTGATAGCGAAGCACCAGCACTTTTGCCACCCCTTTTATAACCAAGCGGCGTTTGTTTTTGCATTTGTCCAGGTGGCGTCTCTCGGCGTGACCACCTTCACCCTCTGCGCGCTCTGCATCGACCGCTTCCGCGCCGCGACCAACGTTCAGATGTACTACGAGATGATCGAGAACTGCACCTCCACCGCCGCCAAGCTGGCCGTCATCTGGATCGGCGCCTTGCTCCTCGCCCTCCCCGAGCTCCTGATCCGCCAGCTGGTGTCAGAAAACGGCGAGGACGAGCCGGCGTCCGAACGCTGCCTGATCCGCATCTCCACGTCCCTCCCCGACACGCTGTACGTGCTGGGCCTGACCTACGAAGGCGCTCGTCTCTGGTGGTGCTTCGGCTGCTACTTCTGCCTGCCCACGCTCTTCACCATCGGCAGCTCGGTGGCGACCGCGCGGCGAATCCGTCGCGCCGAACGCGGCTGCGCCAGAGGCAACAAGAAACAGATCCGACTGGAAAGCCAGATGAACTGCACGGTGGTGGCGCTGGCGATCGTCTACGGCGCGTGCGTGGTTCCCGAGAACGTGTGCAACATGGTTTCGGCGTACATGGCGGCCGGCGTCCCTCAGAGCACCATGGCGCTGTTGCACCTGCTCAGTCAGCTGCTGCTGTTCCTGCGCGCGGCCGTCACGCCGGTGCTCCTGCTGTGCCTCTGCAGACCCTTCGGCCGTGCCTTTCTGGAGTGCTGCTGCTGCTGCTGCGCGGACGCCTGCGGGATCGCCACGCACTCCTCGGCCACGGCCAGCGACGACAACGAGCACGAGTGCACGACTGAACTGGAGCTGTCGCCGTTTAGCACTATACGCCGGGAAATGTCCAACTACACGGCGACTGGATCCCACTGCTGAGGGAGTCCCGTGCCTAGTACTGTATTGTACTCTAGAAGCACATGCTTTTGTCTTACTGTGTAAATACTTTGATTACCACCGGTGTGTTGCTCTTTTAAAGAAGGTAACGTAGACTGAAAATGATGTAAGTACTTTTTTTTTGTATAATTGTCCTTAATATATATACATATAAATATATATGAATATACACTGAACTAGTGACTGCTTTAATTTTGCAGTTTTTGCACTGCCAAACACTTTAGCTTTCTCTTCACTCTGTTTCCGCACTTGCACGCGTCTACACGAGGCAGTCGAACCGAGTCACTCCGCTTCACATTGAGTCTGAAGCGGTGACTGTAGAGCTGCAGGTTGAAATTTAAGAAATCTGTTAATTAAAATGATGTTATTTTCAGGGGGGGAATCCAAATGTAGGTTAAGTATATTTATTATTTAATTTTTAAAATGTTTAACTTTTTCTCAACTTTGAGCAAATAATTGATTTGACGTAAATTCAATTTTTTGATTTCAACAAAATGAGTGAACGAAGTTGTTAGCAAAAACACAATAATATTCAATAGTGTTAATAAAACCATTGTCGTGAAAACAGAAATGGAAAATATCGTTGACAGAATGAACTGCAGCTATTTGTCCTTCATATTTCCAGGAATTTGTACACATTTTGACATATTAAAAAATTCACTTTTTGTCTTAATTTAATGCTGTTTAATTGCCATTTAATTTTTACTATAATAACATAAATTTTTACGTAGTTTTTTTTATTTCGATATTATTTTTTGGTAATTATTATTTTTCCAATTAACTGTCAAACATTATCAAATCTGCAATGACCGAATGAGATTCATATTTCTGATGTAAAAAAATTTTTTTAACCAAAACATTTGATTTGATTTGAATTTTATTTTGGCCGGCAATAGATTTTCATGAAAATATCTAGAAATAATCACTTCCGATGTTAAATCGTCAGTCAGTTTCCCATGACTTCCATTTTTCTTTAATTCCCATGACTTGAAAATCACTTTTCCAGATTTTTCGTGATCGAGTAGCCCAGACGGTGTCCGGTGTAGACGCGGTGTCACTGTCGCACGCGGTGTGTTTCTGCATTTCTTGAAAGTAACATTTCTCTAATGTTTCTAAATGGCTGTGTGTTGCGTGCCGTGACCTTTCTCTTGATGAAGGTGATTCTTGTGAATCGTTCTTGAAGTCTGTAGAGCATCTGTACATGTCTTATACCTGTCAACACCCACACGATGCTCCTTCTAGTTAACGGTTTCTAAACGTTTTTATATAACCCGAAGCGAAATGTCTCTTTAATAAAGCGAAACACGTTTGCTAAAAAGCGGCAAACTGATATATGAAAGTGCCAGTGTGGTTGCGTGCATTTCTTTTTGTAGCGTGTGCTAATCATAAAGCGGCTTTTCAGCGTCCGGAAAGATAATTCTGAATACAAACAGAGGGTTTTGCTCCAACAAAGATTTCCAATGTTTTCCTAAGCTGTCACACTCTTTTCCCCCTGCATTATTCAAGGCCAACGGCTCACATCCGTCCCGGCGTGCGTCTGAGGAATTGTTTATCCACATAAAAGCATTAGCTGTCAGGCTTCACACTGAACAGGCCCAGATGAGATCTTACTCCAAACATGGCCGACTCCCCTCCCACAAACCGGAGGAGGTGCTCTTTTGTGTTTCAAACGCATCTGCCGTATTTGAGGTGTCAGAAACGGAGCAATCTGCTATTTTTGGGACACTTTGTGGGAAGATTGTGACAGACAGGAACGTTTGTGTCGGGATGATTTACATATGAAAATGTTTCAGCAGAAACGCCACGCTTTGATTTGTTGCAGAGTAATCAGACTCACGAAATTTGTCACCTTCTCGTTGCTTTATCTCAATCGTGCATGTGGGGGGAAAAAAAATCATTCTTTGAAGATCTGGCAATTTTGCTGAAATTGATAGATCTCACAAAAACACACACACACACACACACACACACGAACATGTCTGGGTCGCGACTGGCCCCAAAACAATATCAAAAAAACATTTTGCATAAAAAGGCAGGCGTATTTTTGTTACGCACATTTTCCCTTCAAATGTGCAAATGTCTTACTTTTGTAGTACAAAGTAATGTGCCAAACGTTATTTCATTACGGTGAACAATAAATCAAAATTGCTAGCGAAAATACAAACATTGCAAACAAAGTCCTTCCCGCTCCTTTGGAGTTAATAGCAAATATTGTTTTAATTTATAACAATTTTGTCAAATGTATATATTTTTAAATCTTATTAAAAATATTAGAATTGATCAACAATTATGCACTGAAACAACTTTTGACCATTAGTTGAAATAACAATAACCTCTATATACAGTATATATATATATATATATATATATATATATATATATATATATATATATATATATATATATATATATATATATATATATATATATATATATATATATATATATATATATATATATATATATATATATATATATATTTATTTATTTTAATTTTTTTATTTTATAGTTATATATATATATATATATATATGTATATAGTTTATATATAAATATTTACATTAAATTATATGAAACTAGCTTTAATGTCATATAATAAAAAATTCTCAAATTCTTCTAATTAGTTAAATTAGTTAAAAGTATTGTAAAAACCTTAAGTTGTCATGACTTACTGATGATAGTTTTACAGTGAAAAACTGATTTATGAAACAAAAAAAAAACACCACTAAATAAAAATCACATATAAAATCAAAAGTCTTTTTACCAACTTTTTATTAAAGATAAAATATGAGTGAAAGCAGGATCGAGACTCTTTCCGAGGGTGTCCTTTGTTCTGTCCTCTCGTCTTCACGTCAGATGAATCTCTGCCGTTTTGTCACCATTCGTCTGCGGCCGAGAGATTGATCTGCCATTTTCGGCTGGTAATTGTGGAGGAGCAGCATGGCGTCTGTCATTACAGTGTCTCCGGCAAACCCTCCTGCGGCCGATGGCCGTTGTTTCACCCCATTATCCTGAAGCCCTCCTCTCCTCTCAGATGGTCCGCTAATAAAACAGAACACGTTTCTGAAGCTCTACAGCTGTGGAGCTGACGCCGGGTTCTTCCTTCTTCTCTTTATGGCTTTATTCCAGCCCTGTCCGAGAGGAACAGGTGTTTTGTCGCCTTTAATGAGGTTAGTTTTTGAGAAAATGCCAGGAATAAGTTGCCCGGGCCCTTGTTAGGTTGCGCTGGACGTCTGCAGTCTTCATGGTGATGGTAGCGTGGAGAGCACAGGAGACTTACTCAGGCAGAAACTCAGCTATTCTCTTCCCATCGCTGTCAGAATCACTTCTCTTGTTATGAAATAAACAGCTTCAGTGTTCTGTGCACGTCGCTGATTTTTCACAAACTGCTGTTTATAAGGGAAATATTTAAATAAATATATAGGCCTGTTTTCATTTACATTTGGCGGATGTGTTCGTGTGTGTTGAGCTGCTGCCAGAGCGGAGAAGCCTCTTTGAAATCTTTTACGTTACTACAGACAATACGTTACGCATCGGTTTGACGTTTAACGCAAATAAAATAAACAAAAAATAGGTATAGCCACCATATTCAAACACTAATGTGAGATCAGTAAGTGATACAGCTATGCTTTCTAGAAATTATTATTTTAATATTATTTATATACTGTCATTGTCACGACTAAGCAAAGGAGACGAAATAAACTTTCTTAATTCCAAGCGGGCAAAAATAAATATACAAAAGGCAGGCAGGACAAAAATCACGTGGGGACATCGACGATCGGACCAACGGAACTGAAAACACAGGACTTAAATACACCAGGTTAGATGACTAAATTAACTACACACAGCTGAAGACAATCATATAATTAACATGGAGGGAAGGCAGGGCACAGGGAGCACGAGACAAAAGAACAAAGACGTGACAGTCATACTATTTATTCGTATTTTTGATTTGGCCTTCTAAGATTTTAAGTCTTTTATATATATATATATATATATATATATATATATATATTTATATTATATAATATAAATAGTATTTAATATAAATAATAAATAATATATATAAATAATATATATATATATATATATATATATATATATATATATATATATATATATATATATATATATATATTGATATTTGTGATTTTAAAATGTCTTTATAGATAATTCATAATTTTCATATTTTTTGTGTGTGTTTTGCAGCTCGTTTTAAGTTGCCATGGCAACATTTTTGTAAGTCATTTTTTTAGTAATCTTTTTTATTTTACCAACTTTTTGTAGTTTTAGTTAACCATAACGATACAGTAGTCTGACCACTATAATTAAAATAAACTTCTGCAGTATATTCCAAATATTTTATGTATACCATTATTGCTTTTGTCGTAGTGATTAAATATTTTGAATGAGCTTATTTTGCTTTACATTCATTTCCAATTTAATGTTAGTTTTAGCTCTAACCATATATAATTGAATGACTAAAATATACGGCTTTAATCAAAGTTCTATGAAATCACCTTTCACTGGACATGAAGTTCTCATTTCATTCGTGAATTTTTATAGAGGCGTTCAAAGGCAGATATAACGCACAGAAACGCCAGTGTCCAACTCCTCGGTGAGAAAATGCATAATTCAACAGCGCAAATGAATAATTGTTGAAGTGAAAGAAATATTTGACCGATTGCTGGGCTGTGTGGGTTCTGCACGCGGAGCTGTGTGGAGGAGGAGCACTTTTCCCATGTTTATTTATAAGGGCTCAAACAGGATCTGATCCAGTGAATCGAAACCTCCACAAAATCTGTGAATGTACTGAAGATATTTTAGTTTGTCAGAAACTTTCTCGACGGCTTAAAGAGATACGCAGTGAATGGCAAATGTTATGTAAGATGTTTTTCCATCTCTTGATTTGCTTAAAAAATATATATGTACTAAAAAAGGTAAACTGACCGCTTTTTTTTTGCTTGCTTTAATTGTTTAAATACGAAAATCCCTGATTATTTATTCATATTTCAGAGGTAAATTTATAAAAGGTAAGTTAATGAACAAAAAGTTTCCAGAAATAGCCGGAACATATTTTACCCCAAATGTAACAACAACAATGAAAATCGTACAATTATTATTATTATTATTATTAATAATAATAATAATAGTATATATTTACGATTTAATTTACGATTATATGAATTCAAAGTATTACATAAGGTTATTAAATATTCCTATGTGCTATGTAATAAAACATTTTATTTTAAATAATTGTAAATTCTCCTTGATATACATATTTATATCTACTTTTCTTTGAATTGCTTTGATGATTATAAAAAGATTATGAAAAAAAGATGATTATATATAGTTTATATATATATATATATATATATATATATATATATATATATATATATATATATATATATTAGGCTTTTATTGTTGTTATTGTTTTCATAATCATTTTTGAATATTATTATTATTAATGTCATATTTATTTTTACATAAACATTATGAAATGATTACGTTCAATGACAAATTGCTATATACGTGCTGTATAAGTTTGGCCTTCTGTGAAAAGCCCTAGTGCTTCTTACGGCCGGTTTATCCACCGCAGAAGCGAAATGCGCTTGGTTCTTGTTCAGTGTGTGTCGTGGTGACCCTCTGAAAGTCCTCCTGAGGGAACGAGTGGCTCTTCTTTTATGATTGTCTTCATTTCTGGGTCAGCGCTGCAGCTGAATGCTTGAATGGCTGCAGAGCAGTTCCAGTTTAAGAGCGTCGTGGTTTCCGCTGGAATAGGTGGAATAAAAAATGCAGCAGTCGTCCTTCAAGAGCCATTTTTCTCCTCCGTGGCTCATCTAGGTTAATGAGAATGTAGGTTGATGCTTGGTCTGGTTTATGTCATTCCCTCCCTCTTGCGGGATGGATTCATGGGAGTTTTCTATTCATCGGTACTTTAATGTTTTTTTGTTGTTGTAAGAATGGCTCATTGCCATTGACCTCTAGCCGTGTCTTTTGGCACAGTTCAGCCGACACCTTTCTCTCATGGCTGGAGACGCGGATGAAAGAGATGGTAGAGGGCACGATGCTTGTACTTTTGCCAAGCGAAATATTATTCATGATACGGATATGAAAAGGTACAGTAAAGTAGCTTTTACTAAAAAAATTACTTACCCAAAAATGGTTTGCTTAGATTTGGAGAAATGTAGCAGTGCATCATTCACCAGCGAATGGGTGCCGTCAGAATGAGAGTCCAAACAGCTGATAAACAGAAATGAATCTATTATTAAGGCAGTTTTAACTGTCACTACTAGAATATCCGTAATATAGAAATCATCTCGTCTGAATCAGGAGACACATCAAGCACTGTTTACAAATAAATACGTTTTTGTCAGCTGTCTGGACTCTCATTCTGCGGCACCCATTCACCGCATCAGTGAGCAAGTGATGTACTGCTACATTTCTCCAAATCGTATGAAATGTCCCTTTGAAGGAATGTGAAAGCGTTTTTTATTATGCTTTTTTTAAAGCAAATGCGTCCTGTAGATTAGTCAGACATCTGTGGCTTGACTGTGTGACGTTCATAATACCCTGATGGCTATTCTTGTCTTTGGCTCTTAGGTGTGCTTCTGTTGTTTGTGAAGCAGGTGCCAGTTTATCTTGTGATCTTCCAGGCTTCTGTGTTCCCGTGGAGTGTGTGAGGATTAGGGCGTGTGTTGTGTCGTTCCTCTCGGTCGGATGCGGCTCCATCTCATGCAGGCCCTCCCTCCTCGGGTTTTTTATGCCAGGAAAGGTTGGGATAATCAGACTCTGGACGGCTCCTGAGGAAACACCTGCTGCTCTCTCTTTAATTGACTAGCCCTAATGAGCAGTGGGAATCGCCATGGCGACTACAGAAGATGTGGGAGGGGTTTAACACGATTGACAGACTCCCTGCCCCGGAGGTCACGGTGTTTGGTATCAGCCTCGGGGGATCATTTTGTGCTGTCTGTTTACATTAACATTTATGACATTGTTTCTTCACTTTGTATTTAAAATGCTGATCACGTTAACCTGATTTTGAAACGCTCTAAGGAAGATGCGAGCTGTTTCCGCCCATTCAAAAGTCACCCTGTACGGTTCTGCGGGTGTTTTTTGGTGCTCTGGTGAAGTTTTTAAAGGATTTTGTGGCCATTATTAATTCAAGCGAAGCATTAGCACATCTCTCGGCAACAAACTGTACGATTTGAGGCATCGTTCACTTCTGCGGCACCAATTCTGTAAGATGAATTATGCATCAAAGTGTACACTGCAAAAAAATGATTTTCTTCCTCAGTATTTTGTCTTGTTTCTAGTATCTAAACACTTCTGAGTCAAGATGCATTGACTTGAAGCAAAATTAAGTTAAGTCTTCTTTTCTTAAAACAAAAAAATGTAGCAGTTTTCGCTTAAAATAGGAAAATTGTAATCTTTTTTTTATCTGTAAGCAGATATTTTTCATGTATGAATGCAATGCAAATTTCAAGAAACTAATGACCTCTTGCACTCCAAAACATTATCTTATTATTACTTGCTTTCCAGTAAAAATACCTAAACATGCTTAAATTAAAATATACATTTACTTCTAAATCAAACTTGACTTTTTACTTGAAGCAATAGCGCAATCTTGTTTTCCCATTTAATTAAGTTTATTATTACGCAACTTGCAGATTGTTTTTTAGTTACGTTTAGATATTTGTACACTGTAAAAATATTTTTGCACAATAATTTACGAGGAATTTTTGAGTGAAAATTGATTTATTTCAAAACTACTTTAAGTAAATGACGCAAATACTAATTAGACCAATTACTTTCCTAAATAAATGTATTAATGCATTTGCGATTTGCAGTGCATTAATGCATTAGGCAGATATTTTAATGCGAAGCCATTTATTAATTCATGCATTTCCTCAGCATCAAACCCGTGGCGTCGGTGTCGCGAGCGCGGCCTACCGTTGATGCTCATCTCGGCAAACAGCACTAATGCACCCTGATTGCATTAAAGAGCAAAAATTCCTATTCGAAATAACTTGATGGCTTCAAATCAGACACACATTCAGTGGGTTTTTCACACCGTGCTGCTAATTGCATCAGACTGCAATAATCATTCATCGCTATTACCCGCCACTGACTGCGTGCGACGGGCTGAAGCTTAACGCGCAATGCTTTTCTAATGTCTGTAGCAGCCAAAGTTTGTTTCATCTGCATCCGAAGAACATTAATTCAAGCTCACGGCAGGCTGGCTCAAATCCAGACCTGATGCTCGGCCTTAATTCGGTAATCTGCAATACAGCTGGAAGGCCTGCTTTTACACACGCGGCCGTGCCACATTAAGCTCCCAAACAATGAGATATCGATTGCGTTTGATAGCGAGCGCAAGACGTGAGGAGTTTACGGCCCTCGTCCGTTGGCTAAGGCTCGTCGGTGTGGTTTCGCGAGTAACGCAGGTATCGTAATCCTCCTCTTCAAATGACATGGATGTTTGGCAATTTCTCAGCCCACTGCGGCAGAAAATACCTCCAGATGCGGGGAGCTGATGGAAAACTAATGGCATTGTCACGGCGGTCCCGAAGCCTTCGGGGGCAGTGACGGATACGGGAGTCGCTATCGCCGACGAAGGAGACTCCTCATCGCCCGAGAAAGAGGAGCTCGGTGTGAATGACAGCTTGTTGCTTCGCATCGCCGTGTGCTTTTAAAGACAGTCTATTTAAAGTTCCCACTCCCTGCGGACGCATCCCACCAGCCGCAGTTTGTACCACACGCACACACACTCTACTAGTAACTAACTAAAATTAGCAAGGCTACTAAATACATTATTCAATTGCATGACAGCAGTGCAGCCGTTTTAAAAATAGTGGCCCTTTTTCAGTAGCAAGCTAAATTCTCTAACAAACAGCCAGCGGATATCGGATATTCATTTTAAGCCATTTATTATTTCAAACACTCTCACCTGAAATGCGCTAGTAATAATTCAGTTACTCCAAATGGGTAAAAGATGGATTTACTAATTCATATTCAACAGTGTATCAGTCAGTAAAGTTCATAAAAGATCCTTTGCATCGGTTTATTAATTCTTTACCAGAACCTGCATAAATATTAATGCATATGTTTTTAATGATTTTAGTAAGTGTGAATTTAAATGGTCAAATATTCACAATTATATAATTTCAAATACACTGGACTTAGCGATAGAACTTACTTTTGTTGATATTGTAGTTTAAGGTTTCGTTTGGGTAGAATCACACAAAATGCATCTGAAAGTACACACACACACACACTCGTGTACTTTAATATGTCTGCCCCTTTAATTATCTGACCTCAGAATGTGCCTCTAATCATTTCCTGTGTTGACTCCTCCTCTTCCATTTTTCAAGGTAAGTTGTAATCTAGCTGCATTGTATTTGCTTTTAAAGTCTGCTTTTCTACCTTTTTCTATTGGTGAGAGAGAGATATTTTATATAATATCGTCAGTTAATGGAAATTATTATTAGTTTTTGTTTTGTATCATACTCTATTTGGTTTGGTTGGTATAAGGCTGACCATACAAACATATAATGTGTCATATTCTGCTGTTTTGGAGTCGATTGCAATAATGTATGCATTTGTTGTAGGTCTCAATTATTGGACAGTTGGTAAAGAAATATATTTTATATCTCTGTCTCATTAATGATAATGACATGTTCGCCATTATTTGGTCTTTATGGATGTATGAAAGGCGACTTCATCAGTTATTTTCGTATTTCCAGCTTTTCTGGAGTGATGTGGATTATTGTGATGCTTTTATCAGCTGTTTGAACACCTATTCGACGGCACCCATTCACTTCAGAGCATCCATAGCTGAGCGAGAGATGCTCACGATTTCTCCAAATCTGCTGAAGTAACAAACGCCTCAACATTGCGGATGAGCAAATGGTGTGAGTAAATTTATATTTGTGGGGTAAAATGATTCCATTAAGGACAGACATATAATGATAAAACCATAGAGAGACAAAAACATCATAAATTCCTGAGATGGGCTCTTGTGGTTCGGGCCAAAGCATCCACCCACAGCACCACATAGCAGTCTGTTACAATGACTCAGAGCACCTTAGATACGGCTCTGCATCGCCATAGCAACCACCCACAACTCCCCAGCATCATGACAGCGGGTTTTGCAAACACCACTCGCAAAAAAAAAATGACTAACATGTGAACCTCGCCTGACATGACATTGGATGCTACTCCGTCCGCTCGAAGTCGTTAAGATAAGTGGTTTCTAATCCATTAATCCTTCAGGATCACAACCTGAGTCTGTGTTCATTACTTACAGCCTGCGAAAGTTGGTCCTGAGTGTTTCCAGAGCAGGATATTTTCGACACTGACTGACAGTGAATCTCCGAAACAGAAATGTCACAGAATGTCAGCAGAATGAACCGCTTAGGCCCGGAGTACAGTATGCCTGACATTTCTTGCACCTAAGAAACTGCTGCGAGGCTAAAAGTGCTAAAATTACACCCAACTTTTTTCCTTGATGCCGAAGTTATCTGTCTTATTCATGCGGCAGTTTCCAAGACAACCTTTGAAAGCGGAGGACGATATGCATTACTGGTTTATCAAGGACTCTAAATATAGTTCCCATTGTGTTTCACATCTCTTTTCAAATCAAGACTCTTAGTTTCGCAGTCTTTCAAGTTCTTTGAGATGTCTGGTGGTATAATCAACCCGTTGTTTGTGTGCGCTCATTGTCTTGTGACGAGAATCTATTGAATAAGTTCAGCACCTGTATGTTTGCAATCTCCTGGGTCTCTTATCTATAGAAAGTCTTCATTTGCACCCTCTTTTTGTCTCTTCTCATGGATTCGGCATACCGAGATCAATGTTGGTGGTGTTTCAGATTCTAGTGCCGAGTTGGAGAAAAATCCTGCTGATCCATTTTTAATGAGGGTTCTCCTCGTAGACGCTCTGACCCAGTATCTGTCGTGCAGAGCAGGAGAGAGTCAGTCTGGAGGAAAGCAGGTGGTAATGGAGACTCCATTTATAGCCCCCTGTGATGAATTAGCCTGCTGACACGAACTCACAACACACACATGTTCATGCAAACACACACAGTCACACACACTTCCTCTACCACCCTCTCTAGCCTTAAGCTGCTTCCAAGAAAACCGCCCCAGGGTGACATTGGTTTGAAGCTGTAAACACATCTGCGAGTGTGTGTGTGTGTGTGTGTGTGTGTGTGTGTGTGTGTGTGTGTGTGTGTTAGTGTTCAGGTTAGAGGTTGGCTGTGAAAGACCGCTAAGAAATTTTTAATCCATTTAAAAGCCTGCAACATTATGTTGAGCTTTCTTTGAAATTATCATAGGATGCTCCGGTGTTCAAATGGATGAGTATTTTTAAATGAAACAGTTGACTCACTCATTTAGTCATTTTGCAGACTATTTTTACTGTTTCTGTTTAAGAGAAGTTGCTCTTCTAAATTGAAAAAATCTGTTGAGTTAATGATTCAATGATTCATTAATAAAAAAAAACAAAACACTTGTTTTGTTCCTTAATGAATCAGTATTTTTAAATGAATCAGCAGTAAATGACTCTCTAAGAAAGACAGTTACTTGTTTAATTGATGAATTAGTTGCTCATCGGTTAAATGAATGATTTAATAACGATTCATAAATAAAGGCACATGTTTTGTTTCCAGTGAATCAGTGTGCTTGAATAAATCATCAAGATCTTACTACTTTTGGCCATTTCACCATCACTTTATATGGCATTAGATTTCTATTGCTAATTCAGTCAGTCAACTGTTTTGTTTATAAATTAATCAGCTTTTTAATGAATCACATTAGAATAGATTATTTAGTGACTTGTTATGATGATACATATTATTTTGTTTCTTAATGAATCAGTGTTTTTCTCAGTCATAAAGGCAATTACTTTTTTTGATAAAAGAATCAGTATTTCTGAGCGACTCTTCTAAATGATTCAAAATTATTTAAACAACTTAATTGATTTCCTCATAATGACAAGCATGTTTTATTTCAGGATGAATCAGTTTTTCAGACAAATCAGTGATTCCCTCACAGCTTCTTGCATCGTTGATGAATAAGTCAATACTTTTGAATAAATGAGTAACAATAATACACAATACAATATGACTCGCTCATAAACTTTAGCACCTGTTTAGTTTCTTAACAAATCAGTCATTCTGAATGAATCTGTTGCGAAGTCTGTATAAGCTGTAAATAAATTGTGTAAGTTTAAAATCACATTAACATGCTTTGTACATTGAAAGGCTGTTTAAAAAAAAGTGCATTTTATTGTAGGATAGAATGGGGTGGTTCTTCATTAATTTCCCGAAGGAAATCGAGGCGGCAGAAAAACAAACATCAATCACAGAATAGGAAATAGCAATGAGAGCAGTTCAATACTGTGCCACAATAACAGACACACTAAAGATGACAAAGAATGTATAAATAAAATGTTATATATAGATTGGTTATAAAAACATATGGGTGTAGTCTTAGTGATCATATAATTGTTACATTGCATGAGATTTTGTTAGTTTAGTTTTGTTAGTTCTGATCTAAACTGAAGCAGTTTCATTGCACTATTTTTGAATTATGCTTCTGCGTGAAGCAGCGCTCATCTCCTGAAAGCTCGACGCCGAAGCAGCTCATCAGATCAGACAGCCTTGCGCTTCTCTCTCAAATAACCGCTCCTGCTGGGTATCAGAGGCGATCAGAGGCCGCTCGCTTGGGCGATATCCAAGCAGTTGAGTCAAACAGAATTGAGAAGTCACATGCTTATCAAGCTTTAGATCGGAGCCCCTGGAGATCATCTGAGAGCCGGACCTCCTCCTCCTCCTCCTCCTCCCAGAAGAGTGAAGCCTGCTGAGACGGGGAAACACAAGAGAGAGATGGAACACAATGCACCGAGAGCCCTCCACAGAGCGCTCATTGTTCCCACTGTATAAGCATTTGTGCCACAGAGACCCTTCTGAAGCTCTGGCCATGCCACGCCACTGCTTTGCGGGGGCGGTGTGTTCGTTTCTCTCCTTCTCTGCTGCTTTGTGATTTCTCCATCTCAGCTTTCGCCAGCTCTGACAGAGAATCGGGGCTGGGGGGGGACGTCAGCCGGTGTTCTGTGCACAAACATCTCGTGCTCTGCGAAAATGAGTTGTTCTTCATTGCTGCCGGGAAGAGAATCTTTAAAAGTTCCGAAAGTGGAAACATCACAGTCTTGCAGCGGAAAACGGTTCTTTTATATTTTTTTAAAAAAGTGGAACTGCTCAAAAATGTTCGTTTTTTGGTAACGGCGTTGTTTGCGAAAACTGTTGGTGGCATTTTCAGAGGCGATCGGCTCAATGGGCGCACAAACAGAGGTGGCAAACGTGCGTCATTGTCGAAGTCACATGCCAGGCGTGAAACAATGCCCGCTCTGTGACTCTTCGCACGAGTGGGATGTGCAAGACCACATCACCTCTTTCTCAAGACACGTGCCAGTGCGGGACGGAGGTCAGATAAGGAGGAAATGACGGACACGTTTAGCAGCTGTATATGAACACGTACACCACAGCAGAAGAATGAGGAGCACCAGCATACAAACAACCGGCTGGATGTGCTTACGGATTTTACCATCTATAACCAGATTAATTGCATCCAAAATAGTTTTTATTTACATAATATATCTGTGTGTGTGTGTGTACTGTAAATACACACGTACAGTATAGTGTTATATATAAACAGATTTAATATACAAACATATTTTTCTTCTATACATGCATGTGTTTGTATTTATATACACAGTATAAATATAGACAGTGAACACTCATATATTATGTAAACTATAACATCTGTAACATCCATAAATATAACTATATTTATTTATTAAGTTATTTATTACAGTATTATGTGTACATGCAATCCAAATTATGTAATCAGATTCCAAAAAACACTTTTTTTTATATAGATTATGTAGCAGTAAATTATAATTTTTTTGTCTCTACCCTAATATGGGAAATAATGTTCTGTTATAGTAATCCCATTCAAATCTATGGGATAAATGTCAAAAGTAACAGATTAAGTAACTAACTACAACAGGTATGTAATCTGTGCTCAGTAACTTACTAAAAATTAGCAAGCAATCTACCTGGCACTGTTTATTATATTGATTTGATTGCATTCGATTGTTTATTAAGCACAAAGGAAAGCTGTAATGAAGATAGTAGATGTCATTGCTTTGTGCATCTGGGTTTCTTGTTCATTTTTATCAAATGCGGCGCTAAAGAAAAATGTGGTGAATCAGATTAAGGTAAACACACTTTGAACAGGTAGAAGTAGTATCAGAAGAAAGCCGACTGACATTGGGATGGTACTGAAGCGTGATCGCGCGACCCCCCAAACCTCCTATCAGCGGTGATTTTCTGCTCAATTTGAAACGAGGACAGGAGGCTCGTGCGTTCACGTTAACGTGTTAAAGTGCTTTCTCCTGGAGTGAGGTTACAGGCCTCTCCTGGGCGTGTTCCAGCCATCGGCGTAATTGCTCGCGAATGGAAATTTCCTCCTCGCCTCTCTGTTCTTCAGAAGCAGACGATCCATTCATTTCCTGCCATTGCCATAGTAACCGAAACATCTCCCCTTGACTTTGCCATCCCAGAGTTCCTTTCAGGTTGAAATGAAAGCCCTGTGTGCGCACGTCACATCTCTATAAAAGGCTACTTAGGTAAAGCCGGGGTGCCGTGATTCTGAAGTCGTCTTAGTGGTTAATAAGCTGAGTCGGGGAGCAGAGATGCTTGTTGCCGGGTGAACCAGAGAGAATATGCGGCGGTTGTCGTAGCGTGACAATATGACCAGTTCAGGCTGGGGTGGAGAAAAGAAGAGAAAAGAAAAAAAAAAAAAATGGGAAGTACAGCTAGAATGAAGATAAATAAACACAGAAAACAAGGGCTGCTGCTGAGGGAGGATGGGCTTCTGGTCGCCCACTGTGATGATTCATCAGGGCTTACAGAGAGTTGCTACTGGAAACACTGTGTGTGTGTGTGTGTGTGTGTGTGTGTGTGTGTGTGTGTGTGTGTGTGTGTGTGTGTGTGCGTGCGTGAGTGAGAGAGAGAGAGAGAGAGAGAGAGAGAGAGAGAGAGAGAGAGTCGTTGTTTTTTTGCAAGGCCATCAGACCCCTGGTTTTATTGACTGTAAAATATCTGAGTCATATTTCACCCTAAAGTCAAAAGAAAGACTGAAATTATGTTTTGATTGGGGTAAATGAAGCCTGCAAAGATTTGTTTTTTGTGCTGTGACATTTTTGTGACTATTAAGCACATTTTTTCTGCAAAATCTCATTATTGTGCAATGCAAAAAAAACAGCCCCAAAAAAAACCTCATTACTGTTATGAAATCATTTTAACGACAAAGTATTTACATATCAGTATTCATTGTAATGCCTCTAGTTTATATAGTACACTATTTCAGAAAAACATTTACTGACCAAATTACAATAAAATGTACTTTAATTGTCATTAAAAGTAATATTATTCATATATATTAATCTTATATATTGACCTACATGGGGTATATATTTTGAAATTGTACTATTTACTATATTTTATTTAAACTATTGAATGTTGTAGGTATTATAATGTTATTATTATTATTATTATTATTATTATTATTATTATTATTATTATTATTATTATTATTGCTGGGTTTAGAAAAGCACATTGCAAATAAAATGCATTATTATTATTGTTGTTATTACTATTATTAAAAACAATGCACAAACATTAATATATAACTGAAAAAAATTATCATTTAAATTGTTTAGTATTAACACTGATGTATTATGTATTACAGTATCTTTAATAAAATAAATAAAATAAATAAAATAAATAAATGTTCACTGCAAAACATTTGCTTAAATCATGAAAATGTCATATTAGTTTCATAAATTAACTGAAATTATATAAATTTGTTTTAACTTTTCAATTATTATATTAGTTAACTGTTTTAATTGTAATATTGATATACACAAAAATTATATATATATATATATATATATATATATATATATATATATATATATTTTTTTTTTTTTTTTTTTTCTTTTGATTTTTAGTTGAAATATGAACTGTGCACATTTTCACAAGATTCAGCCAAATAGATGAAACAACCCAGAAAGGTTTAGAGGATGATCTCTCAAGTAAATACGGATTTGAAAACCTTTTTTTCTGCGGAGATATCACTCATGTCACCTCGGTTCAGCTTTAAAATCTATTTTCTTTTTCCGTCGCTGTCGTTGTGGCGAGAGCAGAGAAGAACGTGAATCGAGTGAGCGTCTGCATGCGTATAAATCACCATACATCATCCGGCATGAAGCCTGTTACTTTTATTAGTCTGATCTGATATAATCATCTCCATGCTCATCTCTGACACCTGCTACTCAGAAAGCGACGCTCAGCCGCATTACAGTGAAAGCGCTGGGTTTATTCAACTCCTGAAGATGTCATTTTGTGATAATGTGAATCTGTGTCAGAGACGGATGGTGTTTTGGCAGCTGGATTTATGTCCGGCCGTGGCTGTGACGTTAAACCCACATTGACTGACGGCACATTATCTCAGATTAGCGCCGCTCATTAATCAATTAGTTCCAATCAATTCTATCCACAGCTACATGTTTGCATAATTTATGCACCAGTGGCTGCGTATTCATAGTCTGTGGTAATCTAACATAATGAGAGCAGATTTGGTTCATAATTAGCTTGAGTATTTCAGCAAGCATTGGCATGTTGGGGTGAAAATTTGGTTGTTTTACCAATGAAAATAGTGAGGAATCTGATAAATGGACATGTGAGATATTATACGCGCTTAAGGGATTCTCTGCAGTGAATGGGTGCCGTCAGAATCAGAGTCCATCACAATAATGCACAGCAATCCAGCCCATCGATTAAAGCAAAACACGGTGTTTGTGCTAAAAGAAATGTTAAGGTGTTTTTAACTTCAAACCCTTTCTTTGTGGAAGTAGCCGTAATTGCTTTTTCCACTGAAAACGTAATCTTGTCTGAATCGAGAGAAATCTGCACAGATCAATCTCTGTTTACAATTTTTTTTAAAGGCAATCGGCTTTAAACAAATGATTTTTAGCAGCTGTTTGTATTCTGATTCTGACGGCACCCATTCACCATCATCAATGGATGGTCTCTGGGTGATGTTTTCATTTTTGAATGAAATAACCCTCTAATGCATGTCCTGCTTCTATTTTTTTTTGTAACTGTACCTTTAAGACATCTTTACGTAAATAATGAGTATTTCTGCATGGTGCAATAAACTCAAAAAAAAAAAAAAAAAGGAGCAGCAGCAGCAAGAAATCAATTGTTTTCATCACTTGACCCACTTAAAGATGTACATGTGCACATTGCAGTGGAGAGAACACTAGTAGTGAACTAGTCAGAACTAGTATGAGAGAGCAAGATGTTTTCATTTCCGTCTGAATGTTAGCAGCTTTTGCTGTGTGACGCTGGGAACGGTGACAACATGGAAGCAGACAGTGTGTGTGTGAGGCTGAATAATTTATATAGACTGGCTGGGACAGAGAGAGTAAATATTAAGCTAGTTAAGCGATGCATGCTCACTGCACACACACACACACACACACACACACACTCTCTCTCCTGTGATTTAGAGGAGCTGGCACTGTGGCATTAGTGTCTCCAGCGGAGTCTCAAAAGCAGATGGATGTTCAGAGGGTGTAAGATGTGTGTCAGTGGGTCAGAGACTACCCAGCATCCTCTGGGGCTCAGTGGCGAGGACCTCTGCTATGATTCCTTCCTCCTTCAAAATCAAAAGATATATTATATTACATTATATTATAACTCTGGCATGTTCAACATATTGTGAGATTCATATGATATCATGATGAGACTGAACATGAACACTTGTTCAGGATTTCGACCGCATGCATGTATGTTGTGTATTACGCCGCTAAAGGCCGTCGTCACCTGTGGAGATAGGCCTCCGTTTGAGGCTGTTAATCTTTTATTATGCAAATCCTAATTGGACTGTTCTGATTCACTTCGGCCCAGTGACCCCGGCGCAGGGGAGCGGTCCCAAAGCTGTGACATTTCCCAGCATTCCCTGCTTTACTGCATGACACCACCTTGAGCGTCATGCTAATGCGGCTGTTGGAGCAGAACTTTTCGTTGGCACTCGTCTGATATCCAGCTAAGCCATCCGTCGCTCGATACAGTTCCAGATACGGTCACGACATCAGAAGAGCGCTTTTGATTCGCCCCGTGAATGTTTTGCGTTTGTATCGGCGCAGGGCTTTAATAATTTAGCTTTTGTGGAGCTGACAGAATGATTCTGGCATTTTAATGGATTAACATGAAGCCAATTTTCATTCTGGATGGGCGATGAGTGATGTTTGTCCTTCCGCAGTCAATCAATCGGGACGGGAGGTCCGGGATTTGAAAATGGAAGAAGACGCCTCACGCCTCAACAATTCAACACATAAATCTCCAGCCCCGTCCCGGGAGATCACGAGCAGAGACAGTTAAGAAACACAGATATCTTGCTTTGTCCTTCTTTCAACATTTCTTCCAATGTTAAGTTCTCCATCTTAACTTAGAAACCCCATAGACAAGCCACCTAGCAACCACTCATAACACCCTAGCAACCAATTACCATTCTAAATGAGTCTATGAATGGTGCAAAACATTGAGTTTACTTCTATTACATTTTATTAAACTCATAGACAAATTACGGTTACTTTTTACGGATTATATGGTTAGAAAATATTTACATTTAGCTTTCTAAAAAGTTGTGTGTCCCATGCATCTGTCGAGCACACCATCTATGAAAATAATAATCGATATTGTATAATTAATTATGCAAGTTCCTTTAAACTGGCAATGACCAAACTGACCAAAATATTTCAAACCCAGAAGACTTTGACCGTCTCATTGGTGTTTTATTGTTTATTAATGTTTGTTCGTGAGATCCTCAAATTGACCTAAAATACATTCATAAACATTTATATATTTTAAAAAACGTTGCCCTGAGATTTGAAATGAATAATTTACACATTTGCATGTCCTTTGTATGTTGGTTAACGGTCATGTATTTTATATAGCAATAAACCCATTCGAATCTATATACACGTTAACGTCAAAAGTCATTTTAAAGTAGTCAGAACGTACGATAAGTCATCTACGTAGATTCATTGCTGACTGGACTTTTTACTGCAATCAGTAACAGACTGGGATTTGTATGTAATAAACTCTAACAGCATTCTAAAACATCCTAGCAACCACAAATCAACATTCTAAAACATCCTAGCAACCACAAATCAACATTCTAAAACATTTATGAGCACCAAAGCAACCATATACAGCAACAGCATTCTAAAAACCTTTATGAATATCCTATCGGCGTTACTTGATCTTTCTGTAAAAGCGCCACGCGTATTTTGTTAAGAAACTAAAAGAAGTGTAGTTATTAATATATGAGTCTCCAGTTTTAAGTCAACGCTGGAAGGCGAACTGATTTGATTTGCTCTGTGCAGGTCTGTGTCCCTGGTGGAGCAGATCCCTGTAATTAGATTTGAGCGTTCGGTCCTCTGTCGCTGCCGACTTCTCTTGAACGCTAAGTTTTGTCATCATCTCGCCAGAACAATTAATAACTATTAATAAAGAGAAACGGTGGCGCGAAAAGCCTCCGAAAACAAATGCTCCTGACTTTTTTTTAGCAAGTCTAATGGCTTTTCTCATTAGATGGATGTGGCAAATTGTGACTTCACTCTAATTGCTGACATTAGTTTGACATTCTTCTGGCATTTTAACCGAACGTTTCTGAAAGCGGGGGTTATGAAAAACCAGCCCTTCGGATTTCTGCGTTTATTACGAGTAACGCTGTGAATAATAATCGAGTTCTCCGGGGTGAGCAAATGAACGCTCAATCCGGCAACAATGCATGACCTTCATTTAGCCAAACCTCTGTCCTCTGCACATTCTGGTCAGTATATCTGAACTCAGCATGGCCACTCCCTTCTGATTTGCATATTCATGCCTCTGTTCTCTTTATTCAACAATTGCACGGACACTGAAATGTCAGCAGTTTGATACGCTGTCCATCTCTGATGAAGCAGCTTTTTGCTCCATCCCTCAGCAATATTGTCCAATTTAATGAACAGGATTGCAGCCATCTTTGGTGTTTTATACCAATTACGGCAGGAATATATCAAATAATATTTTAGGCGAGCCAATTTGTAAGAGTGCAGACCTTGCACCGCACAGATATTAGCATTCTTAAAGATTTGACATCCCACATTTAGAATCGGCGTTATTTTAGCATTAAATGCTGTTGAGCAGGACATGCTGTTATAAATGTATGAATATTTTAAATTGAGTTTTTAGAAAAAAAATTTTTTGAAATTGTTTTTACTCTGTTGACTTTTTCTATGTACATTTTAAGTATATATATATATATATATATATATATATATATATATATATATATATATATATATATATATATATTATTTTTTTTTTTTTTTTTTTTTTTTTATGTTCCATAAAATTCCATAATTTCATTCTTTGGCTGAACTAGCCATTTAGTAAATTATCTCATGGCATTATTTAATTGCATATAATAGTGTGGATATATATATATATATATATATATATACCTAAGAATAAATAAATGAATAAATAATGGCAATTGCATCTATGATTAATACAAATACTTCTTTCTAAAGCTGCTTTTTTAATATCCAATTGGATTCACAATAATTACTTTATTTGCGATTAATCTGATTAATAATCACCACATTATATCATTAATTAATTTAGTCTTATTAGCTGCAATAACCATGCTCATAAGGTTGTTGTCTCTGTAGGTAACAATGAGCTCACCAGCGTTAGGAACCCAACTAATACCCTCTCAGTTATCACTAAGTGGCCATATCCTGCAGATAATCTAGTTGCTGACGGCATCGTATCCTGTCCCCGTGACCTCTCAACGTAAACCAACACTAACCATCGATAGTAATGTCCATCTTCAGCTAGTTAAAATGTCTCAATGCCCTTACTGTATTACATATTCCCCAGAGTTACCAGTCACTCAAGCGGAAACACCAGACATGCCAGACTGCTTGTAAGGCGTTTGCTAACGCAGGCATCACTGTGGCTATTGCTCAAATCATGCTATTCATTTTTAAGCAATCCTACATATGATTTTCATTTGATGGACAATAAAACAAACACACATTATCCCAGTGATTTGAAGGCCAGTATGTTAAAAAAAAAAAAAGGGTTGAGATCAGTAGACCAGGGTGTTTTTATGTTTATATTTAGTCATATTTAGTTATATTTAGTCATTTAGAGGAAGCGACTAACCGATATTAGTACAATTTGAAATAAGTTTTCTATATATATTTTAAAATGCAATATTTCTGTAATGAATGCTGAATTGTCAGCACCTTTACTAAAGCCCTGCGATCCTTCACAAATCCTTTTAATATGCCGATTTGTGATTTTTATGAACGCTCTAAACAGTTGTGCTGCCTCAGATTTTTGTGGAAACCATGTTGCTTTTGTTTTTTTAATTGTCAAGTTTAATTACTTGAAAGCTAAAAAAGTACAGCACCCATTCGAAAGACAGCTGCCATGATAAATGTCGCTTTAACGCATCCTTCTTGAAGAAAAGTATTCATTTCTGCCCTTAAGCTTTTGAATAGCAACCCTATCGTTACGAACTTTGCTCATGCAAGCATTTTTGGTCGCTGGCTTCTCTTGCTCCGTTTCTAGCTCATCTTTTGTCAGTTCGTTCTGTATTCTATTAGCAAGCGTGGAGTTTGGCGGCGCGTTGTTCTCCCTCGGCAGCAGTCTCATGAAACACGTCCTGTAGCCTTTCAACCTGACACGCATTGTTACCTCCGGTTCGAGCGCGAGAGCGTTCAGCCTAGTTTCCAGCTCATCCTCGGGCCGCCGTGGGAGCTCATTAAAAAAAAAAAAGAGCTACGGCTTGTGTCTTTATTCAGTTCTCGCACGGGGCTATCTCGCCGTTTAACGCGAGCAGATGTAAAATGCGAAGGTGTGTTTTTCCGGCCGATGACGCAGCTGGACGCCGAGACGCAAGGGCGTGCCGAGGGGCGCGCGCAGGCCGCCCAGCATCTGGCTGTCCTTCTTTCCCTACCTTTCACCTCCTCCCACGGATGCTTATCCGGCCTCGGCTGTAAAACACGCTAACTGACCGAATGTGAAAATGTGAGGAGAGACTGCAGCTGAAGTCGCTGTCTCCATGGCGATGACCTTGCTCTGCTTTTAACGGCCTTAGAATGCAACCTCAGAGATATGAATTACAGATGGGAGGTAAAGATAGCGCCAGGCAACTGCTCCGGTCTCTGTGTAATGGAGATATATTGGCGGTTTTCGCGTGATTCAGATTCGGTCCGAGGCTTCAATCTGCTCTTGAACCGCCATCTAGACCGGCGCGGGACGCTGTGGAAATCTCGGCCGAGATCGTTTAAAACCTCATTACGGATGCGAGGCTCGGCGCGGAGGACCCGGGGAGAGCGGAAAGCGAAGGGAATGCCTAATCAAGCTTGGAAACGGTAAACAAGAGTGAAACCCCTCGCGGGACTCTGTTTTTTCCTCCCCCTCGTGACCCGGCCGCGCCCCTCTGACACGAAACAGAGCCGCACAAACCAATAAGACACTCAAATTGGAGGAAATGGGATCTGAAATTACATTTTAGTTACCCATGCACTGAGTTCATCTTTTGCACTGTATAGATGACACCATTAATCATGCTGATCGTATATCTCTAAATAAACGTATTTTTCAGGGCATATGTGTATTAATGTATCGTAATTATAAACGTGCAAAATAGTGCAAATAGTTTTTACAGTCTACCGCACTTTATTCTTATAGCTAGCTGTTTACCAATAGCAGCTAATTAATTGAAAGTTCAGCACATTCGTAAAAAAAATAGCTCGATTCAAAACAACGTGGGCATGTCTGTTTAAATGGAAACGACCTTTCAATAAGCTTCTAACTCAGATTTCTGTACATCCTATCCACTTTATTTTTCATTTAAAAACAGGCATCGGATGTGCTAGACTTAAAACGGAAGGGACATTATTTTAACGTGGGCAAAATGAAGTTGCAAATTATTTAAAGGTATAGTTCACCCAAAAGTTAAATAGAACACAAACTGAGATATTTTTAAGGCTTTCTGACCCTTACAAAAATGAAGTAAAATTAAACCAGAAACCACGGTTACTATAGTTAAACCACGGTAACCACAAATGAACTATGCTTTTGCTACACTAACCATAGCTTAACCACGGTATATGGAGTTTTATGGAGTTCCGTTGAATATTTTATCTTTCGTCTGAACTACGAACCATTGAATGCACAGCCTCGTTTTCATTCATGCCACTTCCCCGGCTAACGTCTGTTAATGTGAGTTAAAACTACGACAATCATAAGCCTGCGCAAAAAAGGCCTATTTTAAAGTGACCGTGGCGTCTTTCAACAAACTATCCAAAGACTTAACGTGTCTAAATAAAGCAGGAGGGAAAAACAATCAAAAGAACGACTGATAGCATATTAACATGATCAAGCCAGGCATTCCAAGGGGTGAGATTTATATAATTCATATATATAAATTTATATAATATCATTTTTGCTGCTCTGAAACACTGTGGCCAAGCTGGGATAAATTAAAGCGATTTATTGCTTTCAGCATTGCTGCAATGCTCTGAAAGATCATGTAGCAGCTTGCTAATAATTTGCCATTCACATACAATTATGTTTTCCTTCCTAAGGGCAGCAGAGCGACGCCTCGAGTTAAAATCTCGCTTTGCTTCCATCTAGTGGCCGCGGTGAAGAACTGCAGTGTTGCTGCAGCTATTGTGAAAAATAAAATATTGTAAAAAAAAAAAAAAAAAAAAACAGTAAAACAAATAAAATGTACTCCTGCATTTAAGAAGTAATTTGTTATTTTCTTTCAACTTAATGTAGTTTGTTCGTTGACAGTGGTCTTTTAATTAGCAGACGCTTTCCTTCAAAGCAACTTGCAAATGAAGAATATAACGTGATTCAGCATAATATAGTCATGGAGCCGCTGAGGACCTCTGACCGCTTCCCGTTCCCTGTTATCCCCGGGGCTCTCACAGATAACGGTTTGCCCGGATGGGTGCTCGGAGCTAATCTGTCACCTCCAGAAACACCGGAGGATCACTGGAGCTCGGAGATAACAGCGTGTCGTACTTCAGCAGAAGTGTCTCTAAACTCAAACCTCTCCGGGCTTCATATTTACAAACGTAGTGTAAAAAGCTAAATGAACTCTTGAGCGTACACAGTTTCTGAATTGTGTGTTGAGTTACACTACAACAATACCGAGGTATTTGAGAGCATAGTGGGCTTTTAAATATGGATGAAAAAGACTTTTAGCCCAGAGGAAAGTGTCCCTTGTGTCATGATGAAGAGACTGAGGTTCAGGTTGACTAATGTCTAATCCCAGAGAGAGATATTACTCCAGTTCATTAGAGGCAAACCCAAGTGAGGCCTGGTGATAACATATGAGATATCAGTGCTATCAAATGATTAATCACGTCCAAACTAAAAGGTTTTTTAAAAATAATGTATATGCATGTGTGCTGTGCATATTTATTATGTATATATAAATACACATATGCATGTATATAGTTCGGAAAAATACATTGTTTCTATATTGAATATATTTATAATATAAATTGTATAGACATAAATATAATATATATATATAATATATATATATATATATATATATATATATATATATATATATATATATATGATAAAAAGATAATGCATTTATAAATTATAAATATATGTATGTATATATATATATAGAGAGAGAGAGAGAGAGAGAGAGAGAGAGAGAGAGAGAGAGAATATAATTAAATATAAAAAATATAAAAAATATAATTGCAGCAATAGCAAAATATAAAATATCATATATAAAATATATATATATATATATATATGTGTGTGTGTGTGTGTGTGTGTGTGTGTGTGTGTGTGTGTGGTTTTTATTTCTTATATTTTTGCTATTTTATATTTAATTATATATATATATATATATATATATATATATATATATATATATATATATATATATGTGTGTGTGTGTGTGTGTGTGTGTGTGTGTGTGTGTATATATTTTTATTTTATTTATTTATTTATTTTTTCTGTCTATACAATTTATATTATAAATATATTCAATATAGAAACAATGTATATATAACAATACGACGAAATTATTTAAACTATTAATAAAATAAACATAATAAATTATTATACATTCTAAAATAATACAACAACGTGAACTGTGTATGATGAGTTCGGATGAATAGTGCAGCGCCGCCTGGTGGTGGGTTTAATATGACTCGTCCTTTCTTCCCTGCGCGTCTCGTTCCTTCCAATGACCGTGCAAGAAGAAATGCGGCTAGTGAGGTTTCGGGCTTCGCGGGGGCGCAGCGTGTCACCGGCGAGCCGCGGCGTAAAATGACCGTCAGACAAAGACGCGGCGACATCTGAGCGCGTTCGAGGACAGACGCGGCGACGATGAAGACGACGAGGCGAGCGCAGCCGCTTTACCGCAGTGGATGCGCATGTATTTCTACGGGATGCACGGAGTCACGCTGGACGTCCTGCAGTCCTCCGCGCGCCGGTTCCTGGGTGACCGCGACTTCAGACTGCTGGGCTTCTCCTCTCCGTATCTGTGCGTCGTGCACTCCATTGCGCATCTGGTTCTGGAGAAGATCTACCTGCAAAAAAGATGCTTCCGAGAGCGACCCGTCGTCTTTCACCTCGTTTTCTACCCTTCCTTGTACATCTGCCTGCAGATCTTAATAGAGAGCGTGGTGACCTGCACCGAGAACATCAGAGCGGTTTCCGTCACGCAGCTCCTTGTGCATTACATCCTGGCTTTGTACTTCACGAATGTCTTTCATAAGGGCTTCCTGAGTCTGCAGTACCAGGAAAAGCGGGTGTTATTGAGGTCGTCCCGCCCGAACGGGTTACCCGGCGTCCTGCGCTTCGCGTTCTTTGGGATGCACGGCTTTCTGGACGAGTGCTCTTCACTTCTGTGTTTAACTTGTTCGAGAAAGCGGACGGGTTCTTGAGGGGCCACACGTCCCTGTGGTCCTTCCTCATGTATGGGAGCTGCAGCCGTGGTGGAGAAGCTCTACCTCCACCTGCACTTCAGGAGAGGATGGGGAACCTTGCAGCGGCTCCCCCATCTACATCTGCTTCATCTACACGTGGGAGTTCAGCTGGGGCTTCGCTCTGAGGCGGTATGACGCCTGTTCCTGGGACTATTCCCACTATCCTCTCAATTTTATGGGGCTGGTGACGTTGCTGTATCTTCCAGGATGGGTCTGCCTGAGTCTGTATCAAGACGTCTTGTCGAATGTTCTTCTGAGGGTTGTGTGCAATGACAGGAATGATGAGGAGATGCCGAACGCTGGCTCCAATGGACGCCTGCTGCCCAAAGGGAAGCTGGAGAAAGACTAAATGCATGTGGGCACGTTTTCCTAATATGTCCTCCTGGGACCAGCGGAAAGGCTCTTGAACGAGGAGGTCAGGGCTAGTTGTCACTCCAGGTTTAATTGAAGTCGTCTTCCGTGTCGAGATGCTCCTAGAATGTAGTGGAAAAAAATATATAGGTAATTTTTTGGGGCAAGTTGTCACAACGAGAACCCGATTTTTTGCTATATTTAAATACTAAAATAATTGTGAAGCACAAAATAGCATGAAACATAGCCAGTAGCATTATAGATTATAGTATTCGTATAAAGCATATTAGCAATTTTATAGTAGATAATAACACTACAATATTAGCAATATTCGTATTGAATAAATATATATATGACATTTTATAATTTTTATATTGATTTAATTTATAAACGTTTGTAATTACACATTCAAATGATAAATAATAATACTAATAATATATAATTATATCATTTAATTTATGATTGACCACATTAGGAGAGCTTGCCCTGGTAAAAAAATATATATATAAAAAAATATATAGTATCAACTTTTGCTTGGAGAACAGCATTTAAAAAAAATATATTAAAACAAACAGCTGGACTACATGTGTGACAACTAGCCCCGTCTCCTCCGACTTTATTTGAATGTATCTATCGTATGAGGTCACATGATGTAGTTTCTAAATGGTTTAGTAATAATTCGCCTTACTGGCCCAAAAAGATTTGACAGAAAAGCCCAGGATGTGAACACGCGGACAGACTCGCACGCTCTCAGAGGCATAAACGTAAGAAAACCCACAACTTGCTGCTCCTCAGGGGGGTTTTGTACCAGCGTCACGCCCTCAGAGAAACGTTTCCTCCGAGAAACGAGGGTAGCTGCGTTAGCAGCCTTAATGTGCTTTAAACCTAATGTGTTCAAGACGAACCTCGCGGACTTCACGAATTACTAACGCAAATAACACCGCTGGGCTTTGATGGTTATCGAGTATTGGCCGTCTGGGTGATGGTTTTACTGCATGATGGGATTTATGAGGACGGTCTCCCCTCGTAACTGCATGCGTCAGGATTTTTTTGCATGTGGAGACCGCGGCATTGGTCCTGATAATGAGCCGCTCTGCTCGGACCGTAGCGAACCGATTGTGAGATAAACTGTGACTCTTCCTTTAGCTTTGAACGGGACGAGAGCAACCGAGTGCCTTCATTAACACTTCCAGGCAGCTGGACTTCTGTAACTCTTTTGAAATATTGCATCCGCACCGAAACGGGTTCAGGCGTGTCTCGGTTCATCTGCGATTAAAAACCAGGCCTCGGGGTGCGGAGTTAAAGAAAACCGATTTCACTCACGGCAGCTAAAGCCGAGCATCTCTCAGAGTATTGAGGCTTTCTCGATGGTCCAACTTTATTAAACACGTGAGCACCGCGCACTGTGAATGACTACCGTGACCTCTCACAAAAGAGCGGTTATTCCTCGTCTTCGAGACAAATTAGTCACGATTTGTTTGAGAGAAACTGCCAAAGCTTAGAATAATGAATTCTTAAAGGGGCAGCTCACGCAGAAATGAAATTGCGTTGAAATGTACTCATATCGTTGTTTGTTTTCAGTTTAGCATTGTATCGCTTGCTCTGCAGTGAATGGGTGCCGTCAGAATGATAAAAAAAAGCATCCAGTCTATCAGTTGGCATCTTCTGAAGCGAAAAGATGTGCATGTTTATTGATTTATCACTGCAATGTTTTTATCGGCTGTTTGGACTCTGACGGCACCCATTCACTGCACTGGAGGCGAGAGGTGTGCGCTGCGTTTTAAGCACATTTTCATTTTCTGCGTGAGCTGTTCTATACATCAGCCTCAAAACTTTTTAGAAAAAAAAAATAAAAAATCCAGATTTTGTCCTGCGAGAAGAACAGACAGCTTTCTATAATACATAAAGGTGACTTTATATGAACTCTTTTTTCTTCATGCATGTGGTTACGTGTTGAAGTAAATACTCTCGGCAGCTGCTCAGATGTACTGTTTTGTCCCTCCGACTTCGAGGAAGAACATTTTATATAATTGAAGGAATGGGTCGGGGATGATTATTATCATTTTCCTGTGTTTGTGTAATTAGCCTCAGAGTTAGATCATTTCATGGATGTTAGTGCGAGTCTAGAATAATAGAAATCATTCGATGCACTTCTTTAACTTATTGCATTTGGAACGTGTAGCACATCTTTGTCTCTGTTCAATCTATGCACTAATTACACTGATCAAATTAAAGATCTCGAACGTGAAGTTTTGTGTATTTTGGGGTGTATTTCCGTGTTGCCGTGGTGACTGTGCTCTTCATGCTCCGGTCAGGGCAGGAGAGATTTGGCTGTTACTGAAGGGACCTGCATATTTTCCATATCTGACGTCAAGAAACAAAACAGCCACGGTCTGGTTTACTTACACGTCCCGTGTGATTCTTGTCCTTTGAGACTCAACAGACTAGAAGAGGTGCAGATCAGCTCTCCATGGCTCCACTGACAGAATGTCTTGAAGCATTCACACAGAATAATGTGTCCATTAGGTTATAAAAAAAAATAATAATTTCTATTCCATTTTAGCATTTTGCAAACATGATAAAAAAGGTTCAATTTGAATGTTGAAGTTTTTTTAAATTAAACAATTTTGGTGACTTAGTTACGAAGGTTTTGGTTTCAAAACTATCCCAAAATCCTTTTTTTTTTCCTAGATTATAACCATTTGTATATAATTTGTATACCATATTACATATCATTTAGCAAACAAATGCTTTTAATGCTCTTTAAAAATTCTGAAAGTAAACATTGTTAGGTTTTAGATGCGTTCAAATGTTTTAAAAGCGCTTTGCAATATTTTTAATATTTATAAATATAAAAATATATTAAACAGATGGGGAGGGCATGATGAAAATGTTCAAAATGTACATTTTTCTTTACGTTTAATTTTCTGGGTTAAACATTAAGGGGACATTCCATTTAATAAAAAGATTCAACTGTAACATTTAAAAAACATCGTATTAAATGCTATGGAATGAAGTCCACAAACGATGCATAAATAACATTTTTGTGTTATGTTAACCTTGAATGAATATTCTATTGACGTTACCGGAAGAACATTGAGAGAACCTTCCGGAACGTTCTGAGAACGTTCCTGTTAGTTGTGCAGTTTGTAGAGAAGATTGCTCGTGCGTTGCAGTGTTCCTAAAACCAAACAATGCATGGCTGCTATTCAGGGTTGGTGTAAGGACATTTTCTTGCCATAAGTAAAGGATAAAGTATCAGCTGTGATCTGCTTTACTGTTTAACAGGGCTTTACCGAATGCCTTCGCTGCCTCTCTTTCAGCCGCTCATTAATGAGCAGTGCATGTGCGCATCCGTCTCTTCTATTGTGAATCATTAGGAATCCGCTTAGAAGTGATTGCAGGTTTGCAATCAATGCAGTGTTTCTCAAAGGTGCCAAATGCAGCGAATTAGCAGTTCTCAGTCTCGACACCCAGCCATAACATTTACACTTTGGATTTAAATATAGTCAAACGATATATTCAAAGCATCATGCAGGCGGCTGCATCCTTTTTGCTCGTCTCACCACATATCTGAGGAGAGGAGCTGAGATGCAGTCACGTTACGATCCATCAATGGTTTGATCAATAACTACAACAAAAAATTCAGAAATAGTTTTAAGGTGTGAATCTCACATAACTAGGTTATATTTCAGAAATAAAAGAAGAAATTTTTAAATATTTTTTGGCAACATTCATTTAAATGTTTTTGTATTTTATTATTATTATTATTATTATTATTATCATTGCATTGTGGAGTTTTCTGTCATTTAAATAAATACAATAAAAACTAATCTAATCACACAATTTTTAAATTTTATACATCATGATAACATTGCTAATTACTGTAATAGTTTTATTAAATTATCAGTACAACAAGCTGCATTTGTCATCGGTTTATTTTATTTATTATGAACTAAAGACAACAATAAATGGTACATTGAAAAGAGCTGGAATGAATGTCTTTAAAAACTTTAAAAAAATAAAATTAATTGCATGTAACAAAATTACTAAAATGTAAATTATGCAGCGATACAACTAAAAAAAAATAGAAATAAAAGCTAATTCAAGATATTAATGAAAATAAAAGTGCAAAGGAAAAACGTTGATCATATTTAAATGGCCTTTATTTTCTAATTAATAAAAAAATAATCGTTGACCTAATATTGTCCCCAAAACATGTCAGGTCATATCAATGCCTGTAGCAACTCTTGCATTGTACATCAGGCGTATCAGGCCCGCTAATTGATCATACTGTAAATCTGGCAGGAGATGAACTGCATCCTCGTGTGATTGTGAGAGTTTGGGGTTCACAGGCACGGAAAAGCTCTGCTCATTACTTCCAGGTCAGCGGTGGTTGGACGTCCCGCCTGGCAGCGCTGAGACCGAGTCTGTGGTAGAAGCTGAAAGTGCTGTTGAGAAACAGGAAGACAGAGTAGATCCGATCTGATAAAGCATGCATATGATAAAGCTAACTGACAAGTGGCTGTTAACACATTACTATGCAGCTCGAACAGACCAGGCAACGAACCGAAGTAAAAGTTAAAGGGACTGAAATATTTAAAACTAAATAAATAGGTTGAGTGTAAACCTTTTTTAATTATTATTTGCAAAAAATGTAAATGCATTTGTAAAACATTCCATTAAATTATAAGCTAAGTAAATAAGTACTACTATAATAATTATTTCTATAATCATCAGTGCACTATATATGTATGCTGTATGTATGTATGTATGACATTATTGTCTGAATGGATTCAGTCAGGCAGCTTAAAAATCATTCCATCAAACACAAATTTTCTGGAAATCTGTCTCATTATATTCTGTATGTATTACAATGTGATAAAATTGCTCACAATAAAAAATATTACAGTGAAAATATTCATAGCATTGGTGAGCAGTGTAATAGTGGTCTGATTGAGTTTCAACGGTAGCCCCCCACCACGTGGCTCCGGCTTTGGCGCCGTTCTCTCTTGACGGCTCCTGAAGAGCAGCACAGAGGTGGCGACAAACCATAGTGTGATTTTACATCCTGAAACCAAATCCCGACATGCTCCACAATAATGGGCTGTAACCAGCTCTTGACCTATATGCTCTTCACAGACACCTACAGACAACACTCTGACCCGACAACGTCAGCGGCGTTTACCTAATACAGCTAAAATAATCCAAATTATGTGTGAAATAACCGTGTAATAACAGCTATGATAATATAATGGATTGAAAGATACTTAATATCAATTATTTTCTATTTTTTGCTTAGAATTTGAGGACATAAACTTATAAAGTTATGTGCTTGTGGCCAGAATCATATTTATAGACTACGTGTGTCAAATCATTATTTTTAAATAAAATTAAAATTAAAAAAGATTAAAAGGACTTTTTTTTCATATTTTTATATTATAAGTAAATACAATATTTTAGGGTACACTTTTAACATGAAAAAGCTTTTGTTGTCAAATGAGTGCGATACCGTTATTATATTTATATTATGCATGAATATATTTAACATATAAACATACCATATTTCTCTCAATTTGTTTGCATTTATATATACAGAAATATGCAGTATACACACACATTGCGTAAAACCGCGTCACTAAACGGCGCGCTAATTGTAGTAATAAATGTGTAAAAGTATAAAAACTGTATTAAAAC